>NW_007377975.1:34132-69285 GCF_000475195.1 Diaphorina citri | reverse complement strand
CCCCCCCCCCTCTCACCCCCCTGGGACCAGGGGTCATCTTAATGGGTGCAATTATATTTTATTGGTAGGATAAATTTCAATAGATTAACACACCTTGGGAGGATAAAGCTCCTAATGCTGGGAGGAAATCCTTTTTTATCACCGTGGAAGGTTCGGCAACCCTGCTAGGTTGCCATAGATACTAAAGTCTTGCTATTATCACCAACATCCAGGACCTTACTGGGGTACAACTTTCGTTATAATTATCATTGTAAGCTTCTTCAGTACTGGAGGTTGACTCTGGAGGTGTCTACATGAATTGAGTCGACCGTGGTGTAAACTGGTAACTTTTGTGTTTGACTTGTGTTTCACAATATTGTAGAATATTGATAAACATTAAATAAAGTTACATTTACATTTATATATTATAGACTCTCCTTCATGGACATGACGGGGGAGTTTCACCAAGGATTTGTCACATGGTCAGTCCTTCCGCGGTTCTGCCAAGGATTTGTCTGTCCTATGCTGGCAAAAGTGTGGTTTGAAATTCGTCAACTAGATGTTACTCATATTGAGACTGCGAAAGTAACCACATGTCGGGTACAACGACCATTTCCCCCGGCTTGTTACCACATCCGTGTATAATAACGATTATCAAAAACTTCGATCCTTTGAACATCGTTATAAGCAAAAGCTATACTGACGTACATATCATGAATTTCTTGGTCAATGGGAATCATTCGATTCTTAACCGTCCAAAAATCTTATACGCCTTTGACGTCTGATCTTAACCATACTCTTCAAATTCTACACCGGTGACAAAAGTTGTCTTCAAACGCCGCAGACGTATCACGAAACACATCGAGCCCGAAGATGTCGCTGTTCTTATCGTGTAAGCAACTTATTTCTATTTTTCCAAACTCCCATCAGACTTGGGAGTGAAGATATGGTGAGAATGGAAAGCTCTTTCCGAATCCGGGACTACAAGGGTGAGATAAAGTCCTTAGGGAGGCGTAAAGCACTTGGATTTGCTGCAGGACGCTGTATTTGTAGTACGTGAGGACTGAGGACCTTCTTGTGGACCTGACAGTCACTTTGAACACAAGTGACTACCGTGACTTGTCTAAAAGTAGTTATTCGGTGGTGCTTTGTGCTTTTGACCCAGAGTTCCTGGCACTTCATCGGGAAGTCTCTTCTCTCTTCAAGAGGAGGTCAGACCGGAAACTCACGTCTGACAGACCAGACCGCCACAAACGTTCCGGTGGTCTGAAAGACCTAATGTATGTAGGACAGACGTAGATCTGCCAGACAGTCGGGGCGTGAGTGGTTGATTTTACGGGCAATAGGCCACAAACCACTGTTTCATCAATATAAAAACGACAGTGAAACAGTTTGATTTGATCGTTCTTATGAGCATCCTACGTTGTAACCCCAAAATATGCCTTAGATTAGAAAACTAGGTCTCAGACAATGAAGAATATTGAAAATTGAAACCTAATTGAACTTTTGACATTAGATTATTTTCTATTATGTCTACAGTAGTTTACACTCCTTTTATAGCATTTTCCTATACCACACCTTCTGCATTACTCTTTCTGTATAACTGCAATCCTTCTGTATAACTCCTTCCACATCTTCTCCACTTCTGTTTGAGAGCGCGTACTTAAGACTTAAATCTAATCAAGCGCAACTTTCTACCCAAGTGTCCAACACATAGACTAAATAATGTATTGTAGACACATAGACAATACAGAGTTTATCTCTCCTAAATCCTTCTGTATCTCTTCACACACTGGTTCGCCAGTCCCTAAATCCTCTATGCTTTCGCTAATTCGCCCACACTCTTCGTTTTTCTCTTTGGCAAGAGCTTCAGGGACCTGTTTGACATGTTTCCTGTTACCCTGTTTGAACTATTTCTCAGGTTTTATGCTTGGTATTGGTACTAATACAAGTTGGATTTTCCCGTGTTGGACGAAATGGACATACCTACCGAACAGCGCAGCGTTTTCAGAAAAGTTCTGGGAAGTATAATATCTAGTTAGAGTATTCAAGTACTAGTGTAGAACGAAGAAAATTGAATAAAGTGGATTTGGAACAAGATTGGGCCTTCATGGACCCCCACAGGGAACTACCAGATCCTGATCAAAATCAGTTTCGGTTTTCCGTCTCCAAAAATCATCTCTAGAATCTCTCAATTTATTCTTAGGTACCGATGCTGCTACCTACCTATAGAATTACCGAAAAAGGGGTTCGGAATCAGAATTTCTCAATAAAATACAAGTAGGTATGTACTCGTATCGTATCTACCTTAGTATACGTGTATTTTCCTTTCGGAATTTGAAACAATTTCTTCTCTTCTGAATCCCAAGTCCCCTGACTTGCCAGGGTTGAGAAGGCGCCATCCTGGATTTCCCATGATTTAGCACAGGCGCAACCACGCGCCTACTGATTAAACCAAATTTTGTATTTCCTTTAAAAGAGGGGAAATGGGTTTCAGAAGAGGGGAAATCGTCTCAGATTCCGAAAGGAAAGATGCTTGAGGAAAATGGCACCATTTTTAAGCCACTACGCTTCGAATGAGCGAGGGGCCATAAAATGAGAGAGTTTTTCTGGGAAACAATTTAATCCGGGGACACAAGAAATTCATTGGAAGCAAGGACGCCATAAATTGTCTTTGACATTTGGGGGCCCCAGAAGGTTTGAAAAAACATTGAGCCTTTTTTTCCCCCACGTTCTTTTCGTTGTTTTCTGCAGAGATAAAAGTTTACTCACAAATACATTGTCTAAAGCCTTTAGCTCTCGTCTTCCTTCTCCTCCTTTCTTCTTCTTCTCCTTCTCCCTTTTCTTCTCCTCCTCCTCCTCCTCCTCTTCATCTTTTTCCTCTTTCTCCATCTTATTCTTCCCCTACTCCTCCTCCTCCTCTTTCTTCTTCTTGTCTCTTCTTCTTTCTTCTGCTTCGTCTCGTCCTCTTTACACGAGTTTGACTGAGGAACATCATTTCACGTTAATCGCACAGAGACGTGTCGTTATAAGATGCTAAGAGACGTTTTTCATACAGGGTGTCCCTAAAGGTAACGGTCTGTTAACCCATTCGAAAGAAGCGCAATGTGCGTTGGATGAACAATGGGGAATCAAAAATGGCCCATCCAGTATAGTTTTGAAATGTGAGAGCAAGAACTATGGTCAATAGCTCCGCCAGTTGAAAATGTTGTGTTTGGTTACCTATTCAATGGGTTAAGTTAAAATAGGTACTTTTTTTTCCTATGAACAGGGTCTAAAAAATGGTATCAAATATTTGAGCTACAGAGCTATTTTTTTTATATCAATTAATTTTTCAGGTGCAGCTAAACCCCTGTATGGCTGAAATGCTGGGGGAACATTTAAACCAATTAGGTACCTGTTTTCATGTTCGGTACATTGACATTTGGTCATCCTGTATATTGTTCTTATTTTTGAGTTGTAGGTATTTTTTTTTTTTTTTTTTTTTTTTTTTTTTTCTATGAACAGGGTCTAAAAAATGCTATCAATTAATTAAGGTACAGAGCTATTTTTTTTTATATCAATTTTTCAGGTGCAGCTAAACCCCTGTATGGCTGAAATGGGGGAACATTTAAACCAATTAGGTACCTACCTGTTTTCATGTTCGGTACATTGACATTTGGACAGCCTGTATATTGTTCTTATGTTTGAGTTCTTCTTCCTCATTTCGTTTTCTTCATTTTTTACAATCTTTTACTTCGTTCATGTTGAAATTAAATTAAAGAGAGATGTATTCAGTATTTCAGTACCTTTCGGTACCATCTGCTTGGTTATTGGTCTCAATTCCTTCTACTTATTGGTCATGGTTAACGCCTTGTAATTGGAAGAGTGTGAGTTCTTATCCCTCCGCCTGGCCGCGTAGCTTCTATCATTTTGGAAAAAAGAAGAAGAAGAAAACAATAAGGAAAAGAGAGGAAAGGGAAAAGTGTTAGCAGAAGACAAATGAGGAGAGGAGAGTAAAAGAAGAAGAGAAAGCGAAAGACATAAATGATGATCAAGACGAAGAAGAAGACGACGAAGAAGACGAAGGAGAAGAAGACGAAGAAGAAGACGAAGAAGAAGAAGAAGAAGAAGAAGAAGAAGAAGAAGAAGAAGACGAAGAAATAAGAAGCAGAAGAACTCGAAGAAAAGGAATAAAAGGGAATAAGAAAAATATGACGAAGAAGAGGAATAAGGAGTAGAAGAAGTAGAATAAAACAACGAGAAGAGAGAAAATAAAGAAGAGAGAAAAAAAGAAAGTCGAAGAAAAAGAAAAAGGCAGAATTTAAAAGAGGGGAAATGGGTTTCAGAAGAGGGGAAATCGTCTCAGATTCCGAAAGGAAAGATGCTTGAGGAAAATGGCACCATTTTTTAAGCCACTACGCTTCCAATGAGCGAGGGGCCATAAAATGTGATCGGCCCTGATTCTAAGTTGAAGTTTGAAATGAATAAAGTCTGTACACGAGTTTGACTGAGGAACATCATTTCACGTTAATCGCACAGAGACGTGTCGTTATAAGATGCTAAGAGACGTTTTTCATACAGGGGAAGCGCAATGTGCGTTGGATGAACAATGAGGAATCAAAAATGGCCCATCCAGTATAGTTTTGACCTAAAACACCAACTCAGATGTGACCTTTTCTGAAATTAAAATAATATGCATTCGAACCCAAATCCAAATCTGTACCTCACCACAAATCCCCAAATTTCGACGGTATCCAAGTTGTATAAAGACACCCGAACATGCAAAGTTGTAAAGAATCCTCTCCCTCCAACCTCACCTCTCGTCCTACATTCAACCACAATGCAATGTTGCCATATACATCCCCGACCTTGTGGTCAAATTCTCAAATTATATTGAGGATAAAATTCCATACCTCGGCTGGGATTGAACCCACACCCTCCTGTTTACCAGGCGAGCGACTTGACCACTACACCACCGAGGCAGGATAAGGAGACTTTTTCCAACCTTCGAAAAGAAAGAAGAAAAAAAAATGTTGTTCTGAGAGATGGGCAAGGACTTTTGGCACACCCTGTATATTATATTTTAATAATAAAACAAACAAGTTTAAATCAAAAACAGAGATCCCTCGTCCGCCATCTTTCTTTATTCTACATACCTTGAAACCATGGGTAGGTACCTACCTACTTATTTTCTTAATTTTATCCTCAACTTTACTTCCTTTCTCTTTCTCTCTCTCTCTCTCTCTCCCTCCCTCTTCTATATCTTTTTCCTATCTCTCTCCCTCTTTTATCTCTCTCTCTCTCTCTCTCTCTCTCTCTCTCTCTCTTCCATCTCTTTTTCTCTCTGTTTTTTTTTTTTTTCGCTTTTTCCTGTGTTATTTTTTAGGGTTTCCACATCAACAGAAGAAAAACTGATTTGTGTCTTTTTTACTTTTTTTCGTAACTAATACCAAGGTTTTAGTGATTTTTTTACTTTTTGTAAAAACATTTACCTGTGATGGTAGGTAAATGTGACATCTCCACTATTGTCTTGGTGGAGATGTCACACTTTGGATTTTCACTATAGCATAAATGTCCATCTAACACGTCCACCCACCCAAACACAATACTCTAACCCTCATATTCCTGTTTGATTTTCCAGTAAAGCCATTGGCTGTGCGGATCATGTCCGAGCATCAAGTTCTGGATGCGGATCAGAGGTATCGCCTCTCCTGTGAGTCCGCGGGTTCGAGACCGCCCGCCGTCATTACTTGGTATAAAAACGGCAAGATCTTTCAACTCACTGACACAAAGGTAAGACGGGTTATCCTTTATCCACTGTTCGCCATTAGATTTTCCATAGTCCCTTAGGGATTCGTTAGAGTTTGCACTCCGTATTGAATGAATTAAATCATTCTAAAAAGATCAACACACAAGGACGATAACGCCAGGACTTGATGGGTTAATAATAATTGCTTAGAACGCTTTTACCAATGTCTACCTCGAAATGGTAGGTACTAGGACTCTACAGTCGACCGCCAGTCCCCCCGGATTTCGAGTCCCATGCACTATCTTGGAGCTACTCTCTACTGGTCCAAAGACAATGGAAAATAAATAAGTATATAGATAAATACATACCAATAGGTACATAAATAAATAGAATCCCCTTACCTCTGTGAAGTCAGCCCATCGTTATAAAACGGCGTGATTTATTTATCGGGCGTGCTGATGAGATTAATTAAAACCGTGTGGCTATGTTCACCAATATCAATAAATCAGAAAACATTATATTTCCCGACCTTCCCATCTGTCCTAATATAATTCGGATATAAATTTATTTCCTTCCCTCTCTCTTCCCATTTCTCTCTCTCTCTCTCTCTCGCTCTCTCTCTCTTTCTCTCGCCTTAACGTCTCACTCTAGCTCTCCCTTTCTCTCGGTCTCTCCGCCTACTCTCCTTTTCTTTCTCTCTCTCTCTCTTCCTTTCTCTCCCTTTCTTGTCCCTCTTTCTATCTCTATATCTCCCTATCCCTCCTATTTCTCTCTCTCTTGCTCTTTGTTTCTCCCCCTCTCGCACTTTTTCTCTCTCTTTCTAAGTACCCCACCTTCTCTCTCCTATCTTTCCCTATCTCTCCTTCTCTCTCTCTCTCTCTCTACCTCTCTATCTCTGTCTCTCTCTCTCTCTCTCTCTCTCTCTCTCTCTCTCTCTCTCTCTCTCTCTCTCTCTCTCTCTCTCTCTCTTTTCCTCTTATTTCCCCTACCTCTCGCACCTTTTCCCTCTCTATGTTACCCAACTTCTCTACCTCCATATCTCCTCCTCCTCCTCTTCTCTCTCTCTCTCTCTATCCCTCCTACGTATCTCTCTCTCATAACTCTCTCTCTCTATCCCTCCTACGTAACTCTCTCTCTCTCTCTCACACACACACACACACACTAGTGGAAAATAATAGACCTAATAGTTTGACAAAACGCTGCGAGGTTTTCAAGTTATACGCGACATTTTATTAGGAGGGAGTAGGGAGGGGCTGCCTTTATTAGAGGGGAGGGCAGGGTTGCCATGTATAAAGCGTAGACTCTATCCCTCCTACGTATCTCTCTCTCTCACACACACACACACACACACACACACACACACACACACACTAGCGGAAAATAATAGACCTAATAGTTTGACAAAACGCTGCGAGGTTTTCAAGTTATACGCGACATTTGATTAGGAGGGAGTAGGGAGGGGCTGCCTTTATTAGAGGGAAGGGCAGGGTTGCCATGTACAAAGCGTAGACTTGACAACAGAGTGGTTTTCACTAATTAGAGCCATGTTAGCATAGCATATCCGAAGGCTCTGAGCTCGATGCCCAATTTCAATTAACGTCTGCTTCAATTAACGTCTGCTTTTTTTACATTGCTTTCAAGATTTCAATTAACGTCTGCTTTTTTTACATTGCTTTCAAGAACATCAAAAATTTCAATTGTAAAAAAATAATAACAATTGTTTTTATTTTTAAAAACATCAAAAAATTTCAATGGTTAAATAAATTAACAAACAAAAAAAAATCTTTTGGTAGGTACCTATGTTTATAATGGAACAACTTGTTCTAAGCCCTAAGCTGACAGTCTAAATAAAAATGTAAAAAAAAAAAAACAAAAAAAACAACTTTGGTGCAAATTGGTGCTCACTGTAGGGTTGGTGACCTCTGGATTAAGCATTGAGCAATCTGCTTGGTTGATTTCAAACTTTAGCCAATGAGATTGTTCAATAAAAAAATGTAAATGCAGTTTCTTTGTGTTATTATGTCACAACTTTGGTGCTCACTGCAGCATTGTAGGATTTTCCCACTATCTCAATAATCCTAAAATCCAATGTCTACCTACCATGCTGGCACCGGTCGCTATGCGCATTTATATGTCATAGCTACTCATTTTCCTCACGAGGCTGAGTGGGCCCCGCAAAAGCCAGTCAGGGAATCAATCATTTGGATGATACAAATTTCTTGACCCCGCCGGGAATCGAACCCGGGTCTCCCGCGTGCAAGGTGAGCGCAGTGACCACTACGCCATGGGAGCTGACCAGTCTAAATAAAGCACCACTATGTATTGTACTTTATACTTGTGTGAAAATTTCTACTAGGTAAATTTTATGGAATTCTATGTGGTGTTGTTTTACCAATCCATCTCTTGGACAGTTTGTTGGCTCGATTTAATATGTCCTGATTTATTCTACTGGGTGTCTAACATACGTACCTATAGGTATACCAATAATAATGATGCCTGTTTTCCAGGATTAGGCATTATTATTATTTTGTACCTAGATTGTCGTTATGTAGGTTGTATCATTTGATTCCTCAGAGAGAGAGAGAGAGGGCACGTCACAGTATGATAAGTGTGAGAGTGAGAGGGGGACAGAGAAACAAATGAGAGCTAATTTGCGTCATTTTTCATATTCTCTTGTCTTTTTTTGAAACGGGAAACGTATTAAAGAGAGATAAAAAAAAAGTCATACTGATCAGTGCAGAAGGGTTGTGTCGACTTTTGTCGGATAGAGGTTTAAAGGTGTGTTCACACTCCACACATATCAATGATCACTGTCGACTGAACCGTCCACACTACCTCAATAACATCTAGATTCACTACGTTCATTGACGGCCGGTCGACTATGATGGGACACACCTTAACGTCCCTGTATAACTGCTACTATTTTTTAATGGCGGTGGTTTCAAGTCCGTCTGACAGTGGAAGCTTAGACCGAAAGTCGCTCGTTAGTAGTGCGTAGTCCGCTGGAAACCAAACCTATGTAGGTATTTTTCAATTTTTATCTGAAAGAGGGCCTCTTGAGTGAAATTTTACATTTTTTTTTTTTTATTTTTATTATTATTATTAAAAGAAAGTAAAACTTTCCAAGGATTATCTCATGTTAAAAGAGGGGAGGTGTTTTAATACATGGGGTTATATGGGTAAACGCCATGGAATAGGTACGCTTTAACAGCCAGGGTGTTGAAGTTGATAGTAAAATACGGAATACGGCTAGACTCGTTAATCCAACCCCTTCTCCTTTGCTCACCCAAATTGGTGTCACAGCTCCGCCACTCAGATCTGTCGCATCGTACATATCTTCCTCGTAAATAATGAAACCATCTCTCTTTACATTGTTTGGAATGTTCTATTTTATTGTGGAAAATTAAAAATGAAATAAAGTAAAATATATTTCATACCCCCCTGATAAACTCGAGACACGTTGTTACAACATAAATTAACTACTTTGCATGTACTTTAGCTAATACAAGAGCTCTGCTGCTAAGGTAGTGCTTGGGTGAGTCAAGTGTTATCTTTGAGATAATGGTGCTTAGGTTACTAGAGCTCCTTAGGTGCCGCTGGTTTAGTTAATGTTAAGGCTGAAAGGCTCCTTACATTAGCTGCTGCTTTAGTAATGTAAGCATTCCTTAGGGCGGCAAAAACACTTTTGCTACTTCTCAAGAGAGAGAAAATTAAATGTATTGATGAGCTGCCCAAATTTTGGATTCCCAAAACGACAAAATCATGAAATCGTATTTCATGATTTGTTGTTTCAATTTTCACGTTCACGAAAGAAAATTTTCAATTTAAATAAAAACAAATATTAGTTTTTAGGTACAAAAATAATTGCATCTAAATCTAAGTGTTGTCAGATTTTCGATTTTGGGGTGTGGCCCCTCTCATCCGAAACACCCTAAAACACCAACTCAGATGTGACCTTTTCTGAAATTAAAATAATATGCATTCGAACCCAAATCCAAATCTGTACCTCACCACAAATCCCCAAATTTCGACGGTATCCAAGTTGTATAAAGACACCCGAACATGCAAAGTTGTAAAGAATCCTCTCCCTCCAACCTTACCTCTCGTCCTACATTCAACCACAATGCAATGTTGCCATATACATCCCCGACCTCGTCCCTACACCATCCCAACCTCGTCCCTACACCATCCCAACCCCGTCCCTACACCATCCCAACCCCCGTCCCATTCCTGTGAAATAATGCTCCTGGAATGCACAATATGACAATAGTTTTCATACTTGACTTCACATCTCTTGCACTCGCTTCACATTACATCATTGCGAGAGAGAGAAGAGCGTCTGAAAATTGAATAGGAAAAGGAGTCCTTACAGGCGACGACTCATGTCTTTCATCCTCTGAGATCCTTTGATATTTCCTCTTTGTGCCCACGAGTTGAATTCCTCAAATTTCTGGAGCACAAAAGATTCATCGTCCTGGAAGCAGAAGACGAGCTGTTTTGGACTATCCGTGGGAGCACTGGAAACTCCCAAATTTACCCGATTTTCTCCCACCTACAGCCGTTCACACTGCACGAAACGAATTTTTCTTCGTCACGATTTTTTTCGTAAGGCGCGACGTGAGGCGTATAACTACAAATGAATTAGTGTGTTCACATCGCTAACGAAGAAAAATGCTGTTCCTCTTTGTGCCCACGAGTTGAATTCCTCAAATTTCTGGAGCACAAAAGATTCATCGTCCTGGAAGCAGAAGACGAGCTGTTTTGGGCTATCCGTGGGAGCACTGGATTTTCTCACACCTACAGCCGTTCACACTGCACGAAACGAATTTTTCTTCGTCACGATTTTTTTCGTAAGGCGCGACGTGAGGCGTACACCTACAAATGAATTAGTGTGTTCACATCGCTAACGAAGAAAAATGCTGGAAAACTAAATTTGGACGAAGAAAATTTCGTTCAGTGTGAGCGAACGGTCTGTAAATTCATTTCTCAGTAGGTAAAGTGTAAAGCAGATACCTGTTAAAGGCAAGGAGTGTAATATTCCTGTATATCGTACTACTTTTGATGTGTAGGAATTCACATAGGTACATCGTTCAGTTGCCTTTACTCATGTGCAAGGCATCGCCATGGTTCTTGATAATTCAATTCAATGAGAGATTCTCCTTCCTGTTTTGATCTCCAACAGTCTGTATAATGTGAGTGTGGATGTAGGCTACATTTCCTTCATCATCCATCTTATTGCATTCTCCAATCACCATCCATATTATTCACAAATGCTAATTTGGGTCATGAAACCCTCTTTACGGATGAGTTGGGTCTTACAGGAGCAAATTTTCAATGCAGATATTAGGTGTATGAATACCTAATGAGTATTGAATATGCATATCAAAAGCCTTGCACTACTGCAGTGTAGAGAGGGTAAACATTACCTGAGCTTTTCCTAGTCACCTCTTATTGCATTCTCCAATCACCATCCATATTATTCACAAATGCTAATTTGGGTCATGAAACCCTCTTTACGGATGAGTTGGGTCTTACATGCAGGAGCAAATTTTCAATGCAGATATTAGGTGTATGAATACCTAATGAATATTGAATATGCATATCAAACATATCAAAAGCCCTGCACTACTGCAGTGTAGAGAGGGTAAACATTACCTGAGCTTTTCCTAGTCACCTTAACTTTCTTCCTTGAGGAGTTCTCTACTAAAGCCGATGCGATGCGACGGGGGTTACCCTCTTTCCACTAAAACTAACAGGGTAAACCCTCTTTCCACTAAAACTACTTTCGTCTAAATTTGACAGGATAAACCCTTCCTCCTCTAAAACTAACAGAGTAACCCCTCCCCCCCCCTCTACCAAATCTGATGGGGTAAAACCTCCAACGGGACTAAGTCCTTCCTCCACGGGATAAATCCTTCTTCCTCTAAAGCTGACGGGCTAAAACCAGTCCCTCAGAGGTCGTAACCTCGTGCCTGTTGGAGTACGGAGGTTTTTGTTTTATTTTCCACAGCATATCATATTTTCCAAAGTGGCTTCAACTTCTCCGGGGCGTAGTGGTGGAAGGGGAAGAAGGATATGGAGGAGGAGGAGGAGGGGGAGGACAAGAATAGTATGGCAATGCTGGTAGTGGTGATAGTTGTAACAGTGGAGTAGAAGGAGGAGAAATAATAAGGTCTAGCGGAAAAGGGGAGTAAGAGGTAGAAGGAAGAGGAGCGTTTGGGTATGAAGGGAAAGGGAGGATATAATATGTAGAGGAGGAGGAGGGTGTGAAGGTGAAGGAAGAGGTGGAATGGGCAGTGGAGGTGGAGGACGTATGGAGATTGGGAGATATACGGCCGAGAAGAGAGCATAGAGCCTAGAGAGAAGAGAGTGGTTGAAAAGGACACTTTGGAAGGGGAGGGTGGGGTATCGACGGAAGAATAGGTTGCGGATGAGCGAAAGGGGAAGGGTTGACATGTAGAAGAGACTTTAGGAAGAGGGAAGGTTCGTCGATGGAGGGTTAGAATAAGAAGAAGAGGGGCAAGAGAGGGGTGATGGATGTTCATATGGGAAGGAAACAAAATAGAAGCAGGTAGAGTAGAAAGGGGGGACATACTCGAAACTGGATGTGGAGGGGCTGGAGGGAAAGAGGACGACATGTTGAAGAAGAGTCTACAGCAAGTGAGGGAACGATGCAAGAAGAAGGAAGAGGAGGAGGAGGAGAAGGAGAATGTTCAAGGAAGGACAGAAGAAGATGGGGGTTTATGGAAGAATAGACGGGACAGGATAATATGGAAGAGAAATTGGAGGAGGAAAAGAAGTGCAGTTTCATATCCCTTGTCAGATGATGTATGCTAGAGACTGGAATGTCTGGAGTCGTTTGATGCACTCCTTCCTGTCTCGAGTTGGGGTAAAATTTGAACCACCATTTTCCGCTCGGAGACCCTTTTCGTTCTGGATGAATTGACGTTTGTGTCATTTAACCTTTTCACAAGGTTTTTTGTACGTCGAGACGTTAGGAAACCATTTATTATATTGACCGATTGACGTAGTTTAACGAAACACAGGATAGGCCAACACCATCAGGATTCAAGGTCAGTCTTAATGGGTCAGGGGGAAACAAGGGCTTAGGTGTTAGGGTTAGAGTTAAACAGGCTACAAATTTCTTGACCCCGCCGGGAATCGAACCCGGGTCTCCCGCGTGCAAGGTGAGCGCAGTGACCACTACGCCATGGGAGCTGACCAGTCTAAATAAAGCACCACTATGTATTGTACTTTATACTTGTGTGAAAATTTCTACTAGGTAAATTTTATGGAATTCTATGTGGTGTTGTTTTACCAATCCATCTCTTGGACAGTTTGTTGGCTCGATTTAATATGTCCTGATTTATTCTACTGGGTGTCTAACATACGTACCTATAGGTATACCAATAATAATGATGCCTGTTTTCCAGGATTAGGCATTATTATTATTTTGTACCTAGATTGTCGTTATGTAGGTTGTATCATTTGATTCCTCAGAGAGAGAGGGCACGTCACAGCATGATAAGTGTATACCTCCAGCCTGAAAAATGTGCTTCAAAATTGAGATTTTTTAAATACTCGACCACATTTATTGGTGTCATCCATTTAAAAATTTAATTAGAGACATATTTCTCTTGAATGTGTTCTGCGTTAGTGTCCTTTTACTTGAAAGTTTCGTTTAATGCTTGTGGTAGAATTCTACAAAAGGAGCTTTTCCATCCAACCACATTTGACGCCAGGAGGTGCGAAAGGGTTACCATTTTTTATCCGATATTATACAGTGCAGACAAGTGCTGAGATTTTTTTTATTTTTATTATTGAAAATCAAAAGAGAATGAAAGGCAAACAAATATTTTCTCTCTTTCTTTCTTTTTTTGCTCTTGTTCTTGTTTTAATATTATGTTGTCTGTTCTGAACTACATACTACATCCTGTTATTTTCTTCTCCTCATCCTCCTTCTTCGTCTCCTCTTCCTCCTTCTTTTCTCCTCTTCATTTATTGTCTTCCGTTCTTCTTATGGAAAAGATGTTTTGAATTATCAATAAGTGTGAGAGTGAGAGGGGGACAGAGAAACAAATGAGAGCTAATTTGCGTCATTTTTCATATTCTCTTGTCTTTTTTTGAAACGGGAAACGTATTAAAGAGAGATAAAAAAAAAGTCATACTGATCAGTGCAGAAGGGTTGTGTCGACTTTTGTCGGATAGAGGTTTAAAGGTGTGTTCACACTCCACACATATCAATGATCAATGTCGACTGAACCGTCCACACTACCTCAATAACATCTAGATTCACCTCGTTCATTGACGGCCGGTCGACTATGATGGGACACACCTTAACGTCCCTGTATAACTGCTAAGCTATTTGTTAATGGCGGTGGTTTCAAGTCCCTCTCTCAGTGGAAGCTTAGACCGACAGTCGCTCGTTAGTAGTGCGTAGTCCGCTGGAAACCAAACCTATGTGTTTTTCAATTTTTATCTGAAAGAGGGCAACTTTGGTGCTCACTGTAGCATTGTAGGATTTTCCCAATATCTCAATAATCCTAACATCCAATGTTTACCTACCATGCTGGCACCGATCGCTACGCGCATTTATATGTCATAGCTACTCATTTTCCTCACGAGGCTGAGTGGGCCCCGCAACAGCCAGTCAGGGAATCAATCATTTGGATGATACAAATTTCTTGACCCCGCCGGGAATCGAACCCGGGTCTCCCGCGTGCAAGGTGAGCGCAGTGACCACTACGCCATGGGAACTGACCAGTCTAAATAAAGCACTATGTACTTTATACTTGTGTGAAAATTTCTCCTAAATTTTATGGAATTCTATGTGGTGTCGTTTTACCCAAACCATCTCTTGGACAGTTTGTTGGCTCGATTTGATATGTCCTGATTTATTCTATTGGGTATCTAACATACGTACCCTAGGTATACCAATAACAATGAAGCCTGTTTTCCAGGATTAGGTATTATTATTATTTTGTACCTAGATTGTCGTTATGTAGGTTGTATCATTTGATTCCTCAGAGAGAGAGAGAGAGGGCACGTCACAGTATGATAAGTGTGAGAGTGAGAGGGGGACAGAGAAACAAATGAGAGCTAATTTGCGTCATTTTTCATATTCTCTTGTCGTGAATTATCATATCCCCCTTTTCCTCCTCACACTTCTGGGCTAGAATGCACTTGTGTTTACGAAGAAGAGGAAAGGAAATGAGATGAATGTAAAGAAAGAGGGGAGGAAGAAAGAATAAAGAAGAAGAGGGAGTTTTTCATCGTACAGAAGTATTATGAAAATCCCTTCTTGATCCCTGGGGAAGATTACGGATTATCTGGAAGTAGGAAACGATAGAGAAGCTACATAGAGCTCTCGGATTGTACACTTGATTACTGAAAAGTTTCCTAGGACTCTTGAAGAAAAATTTTCCGAACTCTCACTATTTTTTTTTAGAAAAGTGAGTACATTTTTTCCTAGTTCTCTAGAATAAAGTTCAGGCAAAGAAAAATGATTTGTATAACTACTTACTTACTTTACGTGTCCAGGGTCACCAAACAAATGCCGTGCCAGTGCTGCACGACTCGTATCGCATTTTCAGATGCGTTGATGTGTGGTTTCGTTTGTATACACGAGGTAGTTCGAGGGGGGTAGTTGGGGGGGGGGGGCAGTGGGGCCCCTGGGGCTTTATTTTTGCTCCTTTACTATGAGGCGGACTCCGAAAATTTGGAGCACCCCAAAAAATACTTAATACTTCACACAGCTGGGTTTCTTGGGTATGATTTTGGAGATCGCTTGGCATAATTTTTTCGATGTATCTGACCGTTTAGTCAGTAGATAAAAAAAAAAAACCGCCACAAACCGTGGTCGCGTACACTGAGAAAATAATTGATGATAGGGTGCCAGTGATTTAGGGTGGAAGAACTCTGTCTTTGCGTTACTTTTCCCATTAGTTAGGTGGTTGGTATTCTGTAGTAAGGTGTTGAGCTTCCTGGTATAGAGTTCAATAATAGAGTGCCGGCACCCAGGTTAGGCTTCCGGCACCCTAGTTTTTCTCTCCGTGTATCACCAGCAATGCTTCCGCGTACCACCAGTGGCACGCGTACCACAGATTGGGAATCCTTGATCTACACCCACTTGCTACAAAGTCTAAGACAGACACCGAAGCGAATACAATAGTCCGTCCCTTATACCTTTTTATTACTATTGTAATAATAAAGGAAGGACGGACTAAAAAATATGAAATTGTAGGTATTGCTCAATGTATTATCCATGTGTTATACGTAAGTATGTGTTGTACTTGAAAGTATATTTCTACGTATAGGTATGTGTTATACGTACATAAGTACGTACATACTTATACCTAACGTTATGAGATGTAGATACCTCCTACATGAGTCTTTTTCCCCCCTCTCATATTTTACCTACCTAGAGGTATTATTGAATTGCTATTGCTTGGCTGATCGCTTAATGAAATGGGATTTTGATATTATCTAGACACGAGGTAATTCCAGGGGCGTAGTTGGGGGGGGGACAGTGGGGCCCCTGGGGCTTTATTTTTGCTCCTTTACTATGGGGCGGACTCCGAAAATTTGGAGCACCCCAAAAAATACTTACTTCACACAGCTAGGTTTCTTAGGTATGATTTTGGAGATCGCTTGGCGTAGCTTTTTCGATGTATCTGACCGTTTAGTCAGTAGATAAAAAAAACCGCCACAAACCGTGGTCGCGTACACTGAGAAAATAATTGATGATAGGGTGCTAAGGGTGCCAGTGATTTAGGGTGGAAGAACTCTGTCTTCGCGTTACTTTTCACATTAGTTAGGTTATTGGTATTCTATAGTAAGGTGTTGAGCTTCCTGGTATAGAGTTCAATAATAGAGTGCCGGCACCGAGGTGAGGCTTCCGGCAGTTTTTCTCTCCGTGTATCACCAGCAATGCTTCCGCGTACCACCCAGTGGCACGCGTACCACAGATTGGGAATCCCTGATCTACACCCACTTGCTACAAAGTCTAAATTCACACACTCCTATTTCATACACTCCTAGCCTATATTTTCTTTATTCATACACTCCTATACATATATTTCCTTTATTCATACACTCCTAGCCTATATTTCCTCTATTCATACATCATTATCCTCAGTTCTCTCTCACCTTTCCTCTGTTCGTGTGTCTGACAGGTTCATGTGTTAACCATTTTCATAATACACTTTACAGTACGAAAACTTCATTCAATTCACAATGTGTGACGTCACAGGCGAAACAGTTCGCATTGAAAGAAATGAGGGAAGAATTATTATATTGCATTTTGAAATTAATTATTTCTACCCCTTTACGTTCCCTTCCGTTCCTTCTCTCAGTGTCGTGTTTCATTCCAAACAGGGACGCTTACAGGGGGAGTTTATCCAGTTCCATTTGGGGCCCGGGGCCGTACCTACCTATAGAATTACCGAAAAAGGGGTTCGGAATCAGAATTTCTCAATAAAATACAAGTAGGTATGTACTCGTATCGTATCTACTTTAGTAGGTATACGTGTATTTTCCTTTCGGAATTTGAAACAATTTCCTCTCTTGTGGATCCCAAGTCCCCTGACTTGCCAGAGTTGAGAAGGCGCCATCCTGGATTTCCCATGATTTAGCACAGGCGCAACCACGCGCCTACTGATTAAACCAAAAATTTTGTATTATTATTATTATTATTATTATTATTATTATTATTATTATTATTATTATTATTATTATTATTATTAAAAGAAAGTAAAACTTTCCAAGGATTATCTTATGTTAAAAGAGTGTTTTAATACATGGGGTTATATGGGTAAACGCCATGGAATAGGTACGCTTTAACAGCCAGGGTGTTGAAGTTGAAAAATGGCGAAAGTACCACAAAGGTCGATAGTAAAGTATGAAATACGGCTAGACTCGTTAATCCAGTTTTTTTTTTTATTTTTATTATTATTATTAAAAGAAAGTAAAACTTTCCAAGGATTATCTCATGTTAAAAGAGGGGAGGTGTTTTAATACATGGGGTTATATGGGTAAACGCCATGGAATAGGTACGCTTTAACAGCCAGGGTGTTGAAGTTGATAGTAAAATACGGAATACGGCTAGACTCGTTAATCCAACCCCTTCTCCTTTGCTCACCCAAATTGGTGTCACAGCTCCGCCACTCAGATCTGTCGCATCGTACATATCTTCCTCGTAAATAATGAAACCATCTCTCTTTACATTGTTTGGAATGTTCTATTTTATTGTGGAAAATTAAAAATGAAATAAAGTAAAATATATTTCATACCCCCCTGATAAACTCGAGACACGTTGTTACAACATAAATTAACTACTTTGCATGTACTTAGCTAATACAAGAGTTCTGCTGTTAAGGTAGTGCTTGGGTGAGTCAAGTGTTATCTTAGAGATAATGGTGCTTAGGTTACTAGAGCTCCTTAGGTGCCGCTGGTTTAGATAATGTTAAGGCTGAAAGGCTCCTTACATTAGCTGCTGCTTTAGTAGTGTAAGCATTCCTTAGGGCGGCAAAAACACTTTTGCTACTTCTCAAGAGAGAGAAAATTAAATGTACTGATGAGCTGCCCAAATTTTGGATTCCCAAAACGACAAATCATGAAATCGTATGAGATACACACACAATTTTCACATTTATTTGAAAGAAAATTTTCAATTTAAATAAAAACAAAATAATATTAGAGTTTAGGTACAAAAATAATTGCATCTAAATCTACACCCATATTTATGAACAAAATGCTGGCTCTCCAGCAAGTGCTCAAGCATCAATTCCAAACATCTGATTGGCCAAAATTTGTTTAAGACTGATCTGAGACCGAGAATTTTTGTTCATAAATACGGGTGTAACTGTTGTCAGATTTTAGTCTGGCGATTTTGGGGTGTGGCCCCTCTCAACACCCTAAAACACCAACTCGGATGTGACCTTTTCTGAAATTAAAATAATATGCATTTAAATAATAAATGAAAATCCCATTTTACGAGAATCTATCTATCAATATAGTCATGGGTTCATTTGAAACTTTCAAACTCGAGTTTTTTTCCGAAGCAACAGTTCTTTCCGTGTTCGAATCAACGTTGCTCCCTGGAATTGAAAGTTCCACCATTCAATATTCCGGGAATGTTGCGCCCTTCATCTTGTCACAGCTTCTGATGTGTTCAGCGAAAAATTTAGCCTAAATTCTAAATTTCATTTTGCATTTTCGTCCTGTTAAATTTCTCGGAAACATTTTTGGAGGGACCAGCATGTTGAAGGACTGTCAAATATGTCTTCAATGTACACTCGTATATTCGTATCATTTTCAAAGAAAATGTCTCTGAGCCGTTAATGTTTAAATATTTCTCGCACCTTTGTGAGCAGTGTTCTGAGCATTTAAGTATGAGTCCTCGTTCTGAGTGTGTGAGGGTGTGTTGTACTTAGAGAGGTGTGAACGTGTATAGTTAAAGGGTGCCCTTACTCGTATTTCCGTCACTCACGCTTACACCCTTTCTCCTATCCTGTCTTCCTTCTCTCTTCGATTTCGGGACGATAAGACCATAGCAGTTACAGGTCCCTCTGTCAAACCTCTTTAAAATAATAATAATAATAAACCAGTGGTAGCCAGAAAAGGCCGTGCTGTACATGCAAACGAAATAACCCCATCCTAACCCCGCTGGCTGGCTTAATGACTTTATTTTGATTGTTGTTTCAGTCCCTCCTGTTGTGTCGTTACATATTGGCGCCAGTTTGAAGCAGAATGATATCAAGGAGGGAGATGATGTGTCAAAATTGACCAATCAAATGCCTTGAGACTATGCTTAGCACGAACTTAAGAGCCAGCATTTTGTTCATAAATATGGGTGTTAGACACCTCAGACCGTCTGACAGACCTGGGTCTCGAGTCTCGAGCTTTTTCTACCACACACTTTATGAAGGTTTAAGCGTGAGTGATGGGCATGACTGTCCAAAATATCTTGGACCATACTATCCAGTTCCATCGTTGGCAAAACCTCTCCTCTACCGATAATTGAACCTGGGACCTCCGGTATAATCCTTGGAGGATTGGCGAAATATAGCGAAGGAACTAGGCAATCCGAAGAGGGAGAAAAGAAGGAAGAGAGAGGGGGAGAGAGCGAGGAAGAGGAGAAGAAGAAAGAGAAAAAAGAAGAAGAAAGAGAAAGAAGAGGAAGAAGAAGGAGAAAAAGGAAACCTTTTTTTTTGTGTCCTGTTGGCTTGGCAAATTCTTCTAATCTTTCACAGTACTGCATTTTTCTACCATGTTTACATTCTGATTTTTTCGCATACTTTCAATACAATACGGGTTATTCTTGTTCCTTTTTCAACATACTACATAGGTTACCTACATTATCCTTTTTTCAGCTTCTCACTACATAGACTAGGTACATAGGTACCACCTATGTGTACGTTCTTACTATACAGGGTACGGGATTTTTAGTTACTACGGGATTTTTATTCTCGGAAAATTCGGTACCTATGTGTACGTTCTTACTATACAGGGTACGGGATTTTTACTCTCGGAAAATATTTCGCTTTCTCTTCCACTCCTTCCTTCCTCTTTTCTTTCCTTCTTCTCTTTCTTCGAAATGTTAGGTTCTCTCCTCTCCCGGTTTTTCTTCTCTTCGTCCCTCTAATCCTCCTTCTCCATAGGTATCCTCTTTTATTCATCTCTTCGCCTCTCTTTCCAGTTTCGCTTTTCCTCATTTCCTCTTCTCCTCGGAAAATTCTTCGCTTTCTCTTCCACTCCTTCCTTCCTCTTTTCTTTCCTTCTTCTCTTTCTTCGAAATGTTAGGTTCTCTCCTCTCCCGGTTTTTCTTCTCTTCGTCCCTCTAATCCTCCTTCTCCATAGGTATCCTCTTTTATTCATCTCTTCGCCTCTCTTTCCAGTTTCGCTTTTCCTCATTTCCTCTTCTCCTTCCTCCTCCTCCTCTTGTTTCTCATCCATGGAGGTGGCAATAAAAGTTACAACCGCTCAAACTTTAAAATTGTGGGATTTGCTTTCTTCCTCTTCCTTCTTTCGATGTCTTATTTCTCCAAAGTTACAACCGCTCAAACTTTAAAATTGTGGGATTTGCTTTCTTCCTCTTCCTTCTTTCGATGTCTTATTTCTCCATCTTCTTCTTCTTCCTCATTTCGTTTTCTTCATTTTTTACAATCTTTTACTTCGTTCATGTTGAAATTAAATTAAAGAGAGATGTATTCAGTATTTCAGTACCTTTCGTTACCATCTACCTGGTTATTGGTCTCAATTCCTTCTACTTATTGGTCATGGTTAATGGTTAACGCCTTGTAATTGGAAGGGTGTGGGTTCTCATCCCTCCGCCTGGCCGCGTAGCTTCTATCATTTTGGAAAAAAGAAGAAGAAAACAATAAGGAAAAGAGAGGAAAGGGAAAAGTGTTAGCAGAAGACAAATGAGGAGAGGAGAGTAAAAGAAGAAGAGAAAGTGAAAGACATAAATGATGATCAAGACGAAGAAGAAGAAGAAGACGAAGAAATAAGAAGCAGAGGAACTCGAAGAAAAGGAATAAAAGGGAATGAGAAAAATATGACAAAGAAGAGGAATAAGGAGCAGAAGAAGTAGAATAAATTAACGAGAAGAGAGAAAATAAAGAAGAGAAAAAAAAGAAAGTCGAAGAGAAAGAAAAAGAAAAAAAAAAAAGGCAGAGTTTTTCCCCGATTTTTTTTTTTTTTTTTTTTTTTTTTTTTTTTTTTTTTGTTCTGGTTCTGCAGCAAATAAGCTGCTATTTTAAAGATCAAATTCAATTTTTTTTTCTTAGCTATGGTAAATCATAAAATTCCTAATATGAACTCTTCTTTGTTCTTTGGCCCTTGTCATTTTATCCCATAGTACGGACCTCAAAGCATACCTACGTCCTCTTCTTTACCCGTTTCCATCTCGTCCCATGTCCACAGGCAAACCTCAGCCACTCGTCCGGTGGCTTATCAACAACATCACAGTGGACGAGTTATACGAACACAACAGCGGAGATGTTATTGAGAACCGACTGGTGTGGCCGTCCGGGAATCGAACCGTGAGACGGCAGGACCTCAACGCCATCTTCACCTGTCAGGCTGTGAACACCGATCTGGTGGACCCCAGGGAGATCTCCTTGGTCCTCGACTTGTATTGTAAGTATACCGACTAGAAGCTTAAGCCATTCTTTAGGGCTGTTTGTACCTAAGCCTCTGAGCGGGCTTGTTGTGTATTACATTAACTAAAAGATTCGTAGAAGCTTAACCCATCCTACAGGGCTGTTTGTCCCTATACCAACTTTCAGCCGTACCTGTCAGGTCTATCTGATAGTGTGTATGCTCATCAGGGGTCAGGTATACCTGATCAGGTGTATCTAAATGTCATGTTGTGTAGTGAGTGGCTGGCTGGCCTAAGGAAGAAAACTTTTGGGGTATAAGATGGTGGTTGTTACTGTGTTTCATTCTGTGTTGTTCTGTGATTTCTAACCCTCATATTCCTGTTTGATTTTCCAGTAAAGCCATTGGCTGTGCGGATCATGTCCGAGCATCAAGTTCTGGATGCGGATCAGAGGTATCGCCTCTCCTGTGAGTCCGCGGGTTCGAGACCGCCCGCCGTCATTACTTGGTATAAAAACGGCAAGATCTTTCAACTCACTGACACAAAGGTAAGACGGGTTATCCTTTATCCACTGTTCGCCATTAGATTTTCCATAGTCCCTTAGGGATTCGTTAGAGTTTGCACTCCGTATTGAATGAATTAAATCATTCTAAAAAGATCAACACACAAGGACGATAACGCCAGGACTTGATGGGTTAATAATAATTGCTTAGAACGCTTTTACCAATGTCTACCTCGAAATGGTAGGTACTAGGACTCTACAGTCGACCGCCAGTCCCCCCGGATTTCGAGTCCCATGCACTATCTTGGAGCTACTCTCTACTGGTCCAAAGACAATGGAAAATAAATAAGTATATAGATAAATACATACCAATAGGTACATAAATAAATAGAATCCCCTTACCTCTGTGAAGTCAGCCCATCGTTATAAAACGGCGTGAAAAAATGCTGAAAAACTAAATTTGGACGAAGAAAATTTCGTTCAGTGTGAGCGAACGGTCTGTAAATTCATTTCTCAGTAGGTAAAGTGTAAAGCAGATACCTGTTAAAGGCAAGGAGTGTAATATTCCTGTATATCGTACTACTTTTGATGTGTAGGAATTCACATACATCGTTCAGTTGCCTTTACTCATGTGCAAGGCATCGCCTTGGTTCTTGATAATTCAATTCAATGAGAGATTCTCCTTCCTGTTTTGATCTCCAACAGTCTGTGTAATGTGAGTGTGGATGTAGGCTACATTTCCTTCATCATCCATCTTATTGCATTCTCCAATCACCATCCATATTATTCACAAATGCTAATTTGGGTCATGAAACCCTCTTTACGGATGAGTTGGGTCTTACAT
This sequence comes from Diaphorina citri, assembly GCF_000475195.1. NCBI lineage: Eukaryota > Metazoa > Arthropoda > Insecta > Hemiptera > Psyllidae > Diaphorina > Diaphorina citri. Next base: position 46,127 of record NW_007377975.1, on the reverse strand, counting down.
GCAGGAGCAAATTTTCAATGCAGATATTAGGTGTATGAATACCTAATGAATATTGAATATGCATATCAAACATATCAAAAGCCCTGCACTACTGCAGTGTAGAGAGGGTAAACATTACCTGAGCTTTTCCTAGTCACCTTAACTTTCTTCCTTGAGGAGTTCTCTACTAAAGCCGATGCGATGCGACGGGGGTTACCCTCTTTCCACTAAAACTAACAGGGTAAACCCTCTTTCCACTAAAACTACTTTCGCCTAAATTTGACAGGATAAACCCTTCCTCCTCTAAAACAAACAGAGTAACTCCTCCCCCCCTCTACCAAATCTGATGGGGTAAAACCTCCAACGGGACTAAGTCCTTCCTCCACGGGATAAATCCTTCTTCCTCTAAAGCTGACGGGCTAAAACTTCCAGTCCCTCAGAGGTCGTAACCTCGTGCCTGTTGGAGTACGGAGGTTTTTGTTTTATTTTCCACAGCATATCATATTTTCCAAAGTGGCTTCAACTTCTCCGGGGCGTAGTGGTGGAAGGGGAAGAAGGATATGGAGGAGGAGGAGGAGGAGGGGGAGGACAAGAATAGTATGGCAATGCTGGTAGTGGTGATAGTTGTAACAGTGGAGTAGAAGGAGGAGAAATAAAAAGGTCTAGCGGAAAAGGGGAGTAAGAGGTAGAAGGAAGAGGAGCGTTTGGGTATGAAGGCAAAGGGAGGATATAATATGTAGAGGAGGAGGAGGAGGATGAGGAGGAGGAGGAATAGGGTGTGAAGGTGAAGGAAGAGGTGGAATGGGCAGTGAGGAGGAGGAGGAGGGGGAGGACAAGAATAGTATGGCAATGCTGGTAGTGGTGATAGTTGTAACAGTGGAGTAGAAGGAGGAGAAATAATAAGGTCTAGCGGAAAAGGGGAGTAAGAGGTAGAAGGAAGAGGAGCGTTTGGGTATGAAGGGAAAGGGAGGATATAATATGTAGAGGAGGAGGAGGGTGTGAAGGTGAAGGAAGAGGTGGAATGGGCAGTGGAGGTGGAGGACGTATGGAGATTGGGAGATATACGGCCGAGAAGAGAGCATAGAGCCTAGAGAGAAGAGAGTGGTTGAAAAGGACACTTTGGAAGGGGAGGGTGGGGTATCGACGGAAGAATAGGTTGCGGATGAGCAAAAGGGGAAGGGTTGACATGTAGAAGAGACTTTAGGAAGAGGGAAGGGTCGTCGATGGAGGATTAGAATAAGAAGAAGAGAATAGAGCCTAGAGAGAAGAGAGTGGTTGAAAAGGACACTTTGGAAGGGGAGGGTGGGGTATCGACGGAAGAATAGGTTGCGGATGAGCGAAAGGGGAAGGGTTGACATGTAGAAGAGACTTTAGGAAGAGGGAAGGTTCGTCGATGGAGGGTTAGAATAAGAAGAAGAGGGGCAAGAGAGGGGTGATGGATGTTCATATGGGAAGGAAACAAAATAGAAGCAGGTAGAGTAGAAAGGGGGGACATACTCGAAACTGGATGTGGAGGGGCTGGAGGGAAAGAGGACGACATGTTGAAGAAGAGTCTACAACAAGTGAGGGAACGATGCAAGAAGAAGCAAGAGGAGGAGGAGGAGAAGGAGAATGTTCAAGGAAGGACAGAAGAAGATGGGGGTTTATGGAAGAATAGACGGGACAGGATAATATGGAAGATAAATAGGAGGAGGAAAAGAAGTGCAGTTTCATATCCCTTGTCAGATGATGTATGCTGGAGACTGGAATGTCTGGAGTCGTTTGATGCACTCCTTCCTGTCTCGAGTTGGGGTAAAATTTGAACCACCATTTTCCGCTCGGAGACCCTTTTCGTTCTGGATGAATTCACGTTTATGTCGATTAACCTTTTCACAAGGTTTTTTGTACGTCGAGACGTTAGGAAACCATTTATTATATTGACGTAGTTTAACGAAACACAGGATGGGCCAATACCATCAGGATTCAAGGTCAGTCTTGGTGGGTCAGGGGAAAACAAGGGCTGAGGTGTTAGGGTTAGAGTTAAACAGGTTACCTAGATATTATTATGTCACAACTTTGGTGCTCACTGCAGCATTGTAGGATTTTCCCACTGAATTATCATATCCCCCTTTTCCTCCTCACACTTCTGGGCTAGAATGCACTTGTGTTTACGAAGAAGAGGAAAGGAAATGAGATGAAAGTAAAGAAAGAGGGGAGGAAGAAAGGATACCTCCAGCCTGAAAAATGTGCTTCAAAATTGAGATTTTTTAAATACTCGACCACATTTATTGGTGTCATCCATTTAAAAATTTAACTTTTTTTTTACGAGGAGAGGAAAGCTCTTAGACCTTCTGTGTGGGACTCGTGCAACGTGCATGGACCGCCCGGTATCCATGGACGCCTACCCACTAAAACCTACGGAACTCCTCTTAACAAAACTAATCATAACATTGTGGAACTATTTTACATTACATCGCAAATTTAACTAGAGACATGAACTTGCATTTTTCTCTTGAATGTGTTCTGCGTTAGTGTCCTTTTACTTGAAAGTTTCGTTTAATGATTGTGGCAGAATTCTACAAAAGGAGCTTTTCCATCCAACCACATTTGACGCCAGGAGGTGCGAAAGGGTTACAATTTTTTATCCGATATACAGTGCAGACAAGTGCTGAGATTTTTTTTTTATTTTTATTATTGAAAATCAAAAGAGAATGAAAGGCAAACAAATATTTTCTCTCTTTCTTTCTTTTTTTGCTCTTGTTCTTGTTTTAATATTATGTTGTCTGTTCTGAACTACATACTACATCCTGTTATTTTCTTCTCCTCATCCTCCTTCTTCGTCTCCTCTTCCTCCTTCTTTTCTCCTCTTCATTTATTGTCTTCCGTTCTTCTTATGGAAAAGATGTTTTGAATTATCATATCCCCCTTTTCCTCCTCACACTTCTGGGCTAGAATGCACTTGTGTTTACGAAGAAGAGGAAAGGAAATGAGATGAAAGTAAAGAAAGAGGGGAGGAAGAAAGGATAAAGAAGAAGAGGGAGTTTTTCATCGTACAGAAGTATTATGAAAATCCCTTCTTGATCCCTGGGGAAGATTACGGATTATCTGAAAGTAGGAAACGATAGAGAAGCTACATAGAGCTCGGATTGTATACACTTGATTACTGAAAAGTTTCCTAGAACTCTTGAAGAAAAATTTTCCGAACTCTCACTATTTTTTTTAGAAAAGTGAGTACATTTTTTCCTAGTTCTCTAGAATCAAGTTCAGGCGAAGAAGAATGATTTGTATAACGAAACCTCTTTGATTTGTATAACTACTTACTTACTTTACGTGTCCAGGGTCACCAAACAAATGCCGTCATATTGAGTCCTGTCAGTGCTGCACGACTCGTATCGCATTTTCAGATGCGTTGATGTGTGGTTTCGTTTGTATAACAAAACCTCTATGATACGTTCAACGAAACCTCTATGATTTGTATAACGAAACCTCTCTGAATTGTATAACGAAACCTCTCTGGTTTGCATAACGCAACCTCTACGCTTTTTATAACGAAATCTCTATGATACGTATACCTCTATAATTTGTTTAACGAAACCTCTGTGATGTGTATACTTACTTACTTATCCGTGTTCGAGATTTCTCCTGTGTGAACATCATATTGTTTTCCCCCAGGATTCTCCGACTCTTAAGGCTACTGGAGTACATTGTACTCCAGCAGCCTTGTATGATTTGTGTAACGAAACCTCTATGATTTGTATAACGAAACCTCTATGATTTGTATAACGAAACCTCTATGATTTGTATAACGAAACCTCTCTGATTCGTTTGATTTCAGACTGAGAAGCACGAGAACGTGACTCGAAACGAAACCTCTATGATTTGTATAACGAAACCTCTCTGAATTGTATAACGAAACCTCTCTGGTTTGCATAACGCAACCTCTACGCTTTGTATAACGAAATCTCTATGATACGTATACCTCTATGATTTGTTTAACGAAAACTCTGTGATGTGTATACTTACTTACTTACTTATCGGTGTCCGAGATTTTTTTCTCTTGTGTGAACATCATATTGTTTTCCCCCAGGATTCTCCGACTCTTAAGGCTACTGGAGTACATTGTACCTACTCCAGCAGCCTTGTATGATTTGTGTAACGAAACCTCTATGATTTGTATAACGAAACCTCTATGATTTATATAACGAAACCTCTCTGATTCGTTTGATTTCAGACTGAGAAGCACGAGAACGTGACTCGGAGCGAGATTTCGTTCACGCCGTCCACGTCAGACGACGGCAAAGTGATCACGTGTCGTGCCGAGAACATGTACGTGAATAGCACGTCCGAGAAACACGTGGAAACTACGTGGAATCTACGTGTCGTCTGTAAGTATACATTTGGACTTTGGGCCGTCCAATTTTGAAATTCGATTTTTCGTAGCTTAAGCAAAGGAACCCTTAAGATGTGTCTAAACATAGTCGATCGACGAGGTGAATCTATGCTGTCGAGGCAGTGTGAACATCGATCGACGGCCGGTCGACTATGTGTGGCTGTCACTAGCAGTGGACACACCTTTAGAATGGAAATAGGTTTCAGTGATGTAAAGCTGGGTCCAACAATGGCAAAATGACACAAACTTCATTGGCTAAGATGTGTCTAAACATAGTCGATCGACGAGGTGAATCTATGCTGTCGAGGCAGTGTGAACATCGATCGACAGCCGGTCGACTATGTGTGGCTGTCACTTTCAGTGATGTAAAGCTGGGTCCAACAATGGCAATATGACACAAACTTCATTGGTAGATATTGATTCCGTCTAGCCATGACTGGTTCTCGAGAAATGGGATTTTCCATTTATTATTTCTGCGAATGAGCCTACCTGAAACTTTTTTTTCTCTCAAAAAAAAAAAGGCTGATTCGCAGAAATAATAAATGAAAATCCCATTTTACGAGAATCTATCTATCAATATAGTCATGGGTTCATTTGAAACTTTCAAACTCGAGTTTTTTTTCCGAAGCAACAGTTCTTTCCGTGTTCGAATCAACGTTGCTCCCTGGAATTGAAAGTTCCACCATTGAATATTCCGGGAATTTCGCGCCCTTCATCTTGTCACAGCTTTTGATGTGCTCAGCGGAAATTTTCGCCTAAATTTCATTTTGCAGTTCTGCTTCTGTCCTGATGAATTTCTCAGAAACATCTTTCGAGGGAACAGCAGTTTGTAGGACTGCCGAATATGTCTTCAATGTGCACTCGTATATTCGTATCATTTTCAAAGAAAATGTCTTTGAACAGTTAATGTTCAAGTATTTCTCGCACCTTTGTGAGCAGTGCTCTGAGCATTTAAGTATGAGTCCTCGTTCTGAGTGTGTGAGGGTGTGATGTACTTAGAGAGGTGTGAACGTGTATAGTTAAAGGGTGCCCTTATTTCCGCCACTCACGCTCAGACACTTCAGACAGTCTGACAGACCTGGGTTTCAAACTTTTTCCACCACACACGTTATAACGGTCTGAGCGTGACTGACGGGCATTACTATCCAATATACCCTGGACAAGTGGACAGTTCTATCCAGTTCCATCGTTGGCAAAACCTCTTCTCTACCGATAATTGAACCTGGGACCTCCAGCTAAAACTTCCAGTCCCTCAGAGGTCGTAACCTCGTGCCTGTTGGAGTACGGAGGTTTTTGTTTTATTTTCCACAGCATATCATATTTTCCAAAGTGGCTTCAACTTCTCCGGGGCGTAGTGGTGGAAGGGGAAGAAGGATATAACGGCGTGATTTATTTATCGGGCGTGCTGATGAGATTAATTAAAACCGTGTGGCTATGTTCACCAATATCAATAAATCAGAAAACATATTATATTTCCCGACCTTCCCATCTGTCCTAATATAATTCGGATATAAATTTATCACCTTCCCTCTCTCTTCCCATCCCCCCCTCTCTTCCCATCCCCCCTCTCTCTTTCTCTCGCTCTCTCTCTCGCTTTCTCTCGCCTTAACGTCTCACTCTAGCTCTCCCTTTCTCTCGGTCTCTCCGCCTACTCTCCTTTTCTTTCTCTCTCTCTCTCTTTCTCTCTCTCTCTCTCTTCCTTTCTCTCCTTTTCTTGTCCCTCTTTCTATCTCTATATCTCCCTATCCCTCCTATTTCTCTCTCTCTCTTGCTCTTTGTTTCTCCCCCTCTCGCACTTTTTCTCTCTCTTTCTAAATACCCCACCTTCTCTCTCCTATCTTTCCCCATCTCTCCTTCTCTCTCTCTCTCTCTCTCTCTCTCTCTACCTCTCTATCTCGTCCGGGACCTCCAGAGCACCAACCCTGTATATTCAAAATGAAAGCTTAGAGTAGCTACCTGTTTCTTTTCTCTTCGTGGCACCTTTTCATTTTGTTCATTGTGCATTCAAATTTATTCGGGCAATTAGGTACTTTATATACATGAGCGTTACTACAGGGTGTCCCAGAAGGAGGTACCTCATTTCCCGAAGTCCTAGGTCGCCTGGTTGTCAGGAAGACGTGGGTTCAATCCCTGTCAAAGTATGGAATTTCATCCTTGAATTCTGTTGAGAATTTTACAATAATAGTGCATATTGGTAATTGGTAGTAGCTTACTCTCGGGTAAAAGAGGCTCTTTGGTCCTCTTCGACTTAAGGGGGACTTCTGGAATATACTGTATACGTTGTCCTCTTCTGCATACATGTATTTATGTGAGTATTATACCGTTTTTATGTATACAAATGTGTTGCGAAAAAAACATGTAATTTCTTCTACAACAAGCTCTTGGTGATATAGCTCCTCAAATATGTTGCATACCAACATTGCAACATATTAACATGTATAGGTATGTTACATGTATTAAATGTGATACATTACGTTTTAAGGTGTGATTCTCTTAAGATAAATGTGTCAAGTGTACAAATTTCAACTTTGTAGCGTGGATTCGAATTTAGGTTGTCATTATATGGGTCTTTAGGTTGTCATGATAGGTATTTACGATCTCATTACGGGTATTTAGGGTGTCAGGATAGGTCTTTAGGTTGTCATGATGGGTCTTTAGGGTGTCATGATGGGTCTTTAGGGTGTCAGGATGGGTATTTAGCGTGTCATGTTGAGTCTTTAGGATGTCATAATGGGTCTTTGGGTTGTTATTACGGGTTTTTAGGTTGTCATTACGGGTTTTTAGTTTTTAGGTTGTCATGATTGGTCTTTAGGTTGTCTTGATGGGTCCTTAAGGGGCCATCCCTTTGTAGAAACAGCGGTCACTAAAGGTGTTTTTAGAGGGAGCATCTTTAAGGGATCATTAGAGGTTTTTAGGCCATATAGGGTTGACATCTAGGGGATCTTCCCGCATTGTCATCGAACCCGCAACCCCTTCACTGTCAGACCCGTCCTGTACGCACCACTTTCTCGCTTAATTGCTGTTTTTTACACGTTGTTATTCCGCCATTGTTACCTTTTTCCATTGTGCTCGTTTTGTTGTTGGGGAAATTTAAATTTTAAACCCGTTAAAAACGTGTTCTCTTTAAACGTCGCTTTTCATTTCAAATTCATGTATGTGTATTTTGTGTTATTGTGTGTTAGATGTGTTACTCTGTGTTTGTATGCTCGTTTAACATAGTATGAGTGTGTGAGTAATTCTGGAGCTTTCTCTGGGATTAATTTTCCTCATAGGTAACTGACGAGAAATAGAGAACATTCCATAAAGCGTTTTTTTTTTTTTTATCCTTTCTTTTCAAGGTTTAATAAAGGGAAGAGGGAAATGTAACAACGGATATCTAATCGTCTTGAAGTCGTAGAGTGAATGACAGGATAGTACGAAGCCAACATTTCCGAGATTGCCTTATTTCTTTAGGATAAATTTTGTCCCGAGTGGTAATCGAACCCACTACCTTCCAAGCTATCTACGCTGGCCTGGAGCGAACTGTAAATTACAAGGAAAATGAATAGAAGAGAAATAGAACAGAATACAGAAAGAAGAAGAGAATGAATAAAGAAAGAGAAATTATAAAAAGGAGAAAAAAAAAGAGAAAAAGGAGAAGAAAAAAGAGAAACAAAGAGAAAAGGAGAGAGTCGTAGAGAAAATCGTATACTTCGTACAATGGTTGTCCTTGTTTGGGATAAAACAAGAGAGATAGAAAGAGGAAAGTATCTATTCCTTTGTTTTAATAAATTATGAAATTATCTTGTTCCATTTTGAAAATTAAAAGTTGAAAATTTTATTTAAAAAACGGAGAGAGGGAGAGAGAAAGAAAGAAAGAGAGAGAGAGAGAGAGAGAGAGAGAGAGAGAGAGAGAAAGGGATATAAGGGAAAAGGAGAAACCTTTATACAATGTATTTCAGTTTTATGTTTTACAATCAGCCTCGTAGGTATGGCGATTGGAGGGGGAGAAGATAAGGGTCGGAGGGAAGGGTGGGAGAGGGGTGGGGAGAAAAATCAGTGGAGGTCAGAAAGGGATGGGATATGACAAAAATATTAGACGTATTGACTAAATGGGAGATTCAAAAATTAATAATGTCCCTGCTCCCCAATTGTTTTACCGATGCCGAGTGCATCCCGAAATAGCTAGCAGCAGTAGGTAATATGTGACCTATTGCTCAACCCAAGACAGCCCAATAGGTCACCCATCCAGATATTAATCACACCCAATTACTTCTTATCAGGTTCTTATCAGAAGTAAAAAAAACTTAGTCACAAATGTCGTTCCCGGCTTAACATACCACGCTCAATTTTATGACTTGACTCGGACTCGAACCACCAACCTCCAGATCCAGAGTCCACCACTGAGGTCATCTTATTCTTTTTACAACACCACTGACTCCCTCTCTCCTTTCCACGGATCCTTTTTTTTACATTGAATAATAGAAAAGGAAAGAGCACTATTCAGCTGGGGGAGAGCGAGAGAGAGAAAAACGGAAGAAAAAATAACGAGGGAAAGGGTAAAAAAAAGAAGAAGGAAGAGGGGGAGAAGAAGAAGACAAAGAAGAAGAAGAAGTAAGAGGGTGGTTGAGAAGGAGGAGGAAAAGGAGGAGGAAGAGGAGAAGGAAACGAAGGAGAAGAAGGAAGAGTGGGAGGAGAAGGAGGAGGAGGAAGAGGAGAAGAAGCAGGAGGAGGGAGGGGAGGAAAAATGCTGCAGTATCCTTTCATAGTGTATCTTGGAAGAAATAAAAATGACCCGTATAGGAGCAGATAGTATTGGGCTGATATTTATGTGGGAGAGAGGATCATATTTCTTGTATCTATCAGTTGAACCACACTAGTTCACTAGTATCTATTTGTTCCAAGACGTTAGATAGAGGGAACTGTAACTGCTAAGGTCTTATCGTCCCGAAATCGAAAAGAGAAAGAACAAACCTTGTCTGTTTAGGTTAGGATAACATCCGCTCCGGATTTTTTTTATAGAGATGGCTGTAACCGCTTAGGTCTTGTCCCGAAAGCGAAGAGAGAAAGAAGGCAGGATAGGAGAAAGCCAGCCGTTCCGAGAACGAACCTTATCTGTTCAGGATAAAATCCGCCCGGGGCAGGAATCCCGAGACCTAGGGCTTACGGACCCGCTATCAACCTCCAAACTAACTAGACCAGTGGTTCTCAAACTGTTTTGCATGGCGCCCCCTTTGGGCATATTCTCATTTTTTCACGCCCCCCCTACCTTACCCAACCCCTCGGTATATTATGTTTACCTATAATTATGGGTTTTATGGAATAACAAAACGAGAATTTGAAACTTTGAGATTTTTTTTATATTCCAGTAAGTAGGTTACCTATTTATAGGTTTTATGAAATAACAAAACAAACCAACCTCAGTGGCTCAAGCAGTTAGCGCGGCATAATCAGAATATTTTTCATTGGCGTTTGATATATTTATGTACATATGATTACGCTGGACGTATCTCAAGATACTAGAGTTGGAGACTAAGTACCTGTTAGGTAATTTTGGTATAAATTTGATTTTTTATAGGAAAAGCTCGCGCCCCCCCCCTGATTTGTCTCCATGCCCCCCAGTTTGAGAACTAGACTGACAGTTACTTTACGTCTTTACTGAAACAGTTTTTCTCTCCCTCCCTAGTATATTTTTCCCCGTCTCTCATGTCCTGTCAACTTTCCACCAATAATCAAAAGACTTTCAAAGAGAAACCAGGAGCTCTAAGGGTTAGGTGGTAGAGAACGCCTAAGGCGTCAACCTCGCCTAGTGGTTGCCTTCCACTCAAGAGTCTATTATTATTATTACCAACTTAAGGAACTGAATTTCGCTATCAGAAGAAAAATTGCAACGGGAAAAAGGGAAAAAGAGGGGCCCGAATTTGGTCCTTTTCCTCAAACTATCTTCAAGACACCACCTTACCATTATAAGAAATTGGCAGTCCACAACACTACCCCCCCCCCCCCCCCCCCCGTGCCCCCCCCCCCCCCCCCTCCTCCCCGGCCCAGTTGGGAAACTTCTCTCGATTTGGGTCAGAGAGTCCGCCTCCTATAACTATCTCAGTTTCCCTCAGGTACGATAAAAACCCTCCGGAACCTTGCCAAGGAGAACTGTGTGGGGAAATTTTTGAAAACCAAAGGAAGAAATACCCGCGCTGAATCGCTGGATTTACAAATAAATTGTTTTTTAAAGAAGCCACCTCCACCACCACCACCACCACCACCACCACCACCACTGGCGTCTTCGTTTTTTTACTTGTCTACAGGGTGTCCCGAAAGACCATGACTAGCTCATTTTTCTCCATAAATCTTTCCCTTGACCAAGGTGATATTCCAATAAGAACCTCGCACATTTCGCCATTCTGATGACTATCTGGTGACCTTAAAGCCTGATTCACACTATAGTGCCAGTCAAGGTCCAGTCACGGTCTGGTAACGGTCCGATCAAATGATTGTTGAAGGCAAGTAAATGCGAGTGTACACACTAGAGCACTAGACGTTCTAGTCAAGGTACGGTAACGGTCAGCTCACAGTCAAAATTACGTGTCTAGCGGGCTTGTCTTATCGTCCCGAAAGAGGAGAGACAAGGAAGACAGGATATGCGAAATCCAGCCGTTTTGGGAGCAAACCTAACCTCTTTACCATAAAGTTCTCCTCGTGTGGAAATAGAAGGTAGGCATAGCTTGGAGGGTAGATAACTTGGGTGGAGCATAACTTTTGAACGGCTAGATAAGTAGGTTAAATAGATTATTTTTGCATCGACCACAGGACTTTTTCCAACCTTCGAAAAGAAAGAAGAAAAAAATCCCTTCCACCTTCTCCTCCACCTCCTTTTCCTCTTCTCCTACTACTCTCCTTCCTCTTTCTTCTCTTCCTTCTTCTACTCATCTTCGTCCCTCTTCTCTTCCTCTTTTTTCTTCGTTCTCCTCCTGCTCCTGCCTTCTCCTTCTTCTCCTCCTTCCTTCTTTTCTTCCTAACCTACCCCAAGGACTCCTAGGAGGTGAACAAGAGAGATCAAAGTGGGAAATTTTCGCTATATTCCTCATATTCGAGGAGCCTTATACCATTTTTTGTTCCCATGCCAAGAGTATGAGAAGTTCTACATTATAATTACGAAATTTATACCGCGTCGCGCCGTTTACTCCCCTTCTAGTTCGAACATGGGGAAGCATTATACCTACCTAGCTACCACATGTGTATTCTTCTACTCTCATCTCTTCCTCCTGTTTTTCTCTTCTCCTTTTCTTCCTCTCTATTTTCTCCCTTGTTTCTTCTCCCTCCCTCCTCTCTCTTTTTCTCTCCCTCTTTCTCTCTCTCTCTCTTACCTCTATTCCTCCCACCATTATTTGGCAACACTGCAATATTGTGTTTTTTAATTAGACAAATTGCATCAACCCCCTTCTTCCTCTCTTCTCCCTCCCCTTATCCTCCCCTCCCCTCTCTCTACCCCCACCATGAGACTGTGAATTTCCCTCCCCTCTTTCCCTTTCCTCCATCTCCCCTCCCTCTCCTCATCCTACTATAAAACTGCGAATTTTCCACTTCTCTCTCCCTCTCTCCCCCTTTCCCTCCTCTTACCTCTTCCTACTTCTCTCCTCCCCGCCATGAGCCCTCCCCACCATGAGACTT
>NW_007377975.1:0-33740 GCF_000475195.1 Diaphorina citri | reverse complement strand
TCTCTCTCTCTCTCTCTCTCTCTCTCTCTCTCTCTCTCTCTCTCTCTCTCTCTCTCTCTCTCTCTCTCTCTCCTAATCATCACTATCATCAGTAATCCAAAAGTGAGAAGTTTCCCTATTGGAAGTTGTAAGCTTGATGTCAAACAACACAGGAATCTCAAACTCTACATGAAGTTTCTGACATGAAAACTCAAAGTTATGGAGTTTAACATAATTCATGACATAATATGACTCGTGACAATTAACCACAAACATGATTTCCATGAACACACTTTGTCTGAATGCGCGCTTTGTGGAATTCAATTTGCTTATTTCATTGGAAACCAAAACAACAACGGAACTGCTGACGGCTGGCTCTCTGCTTTCTCCTATCCTGTCTTCCTTCCTTGCTTGCTTCGATGTCAGGACGATGAGACCTTAGCAGTTACAGTTCCTCCTAGCAAAGTTCAATGAATTTTTTTTTTCTCACTAGCGAAAGAATCGAACCCGGAACCTTGTATTCCAAATCTGTATTGTGACCTAAGTCTGATGTTTTTCTAAAATCTGTGGACCATTTTATGAAGAGTCTCTTCTAATATAAAAAAAAAGCAGTTAAGCAGCCCAGCTATTGTTTTTGGGCGTCTAAGCGTTTTAAAACAGCCATGTTCTTCCAACACTCCGACACCAAATCTCACGGACAAAGGAACAAGGAAAGTTAGGGAGGTATTATCTTGACCCAGTCTTTACGTCTTATGAAATCAAACAAGTTATACAATATGTTGTATTATATCAAGTTATACGATATCTTCAACATATTTGATACAAAAGCTCTCAATATCTCAGTATTGGATAACTTATACAACAGACTTCGTATGTTTGTCTTGAGACTATTGATAAAGCAGGCTTGTTTATAACAGGGGGACTTGTCAAAAGTCAAAACCTTCATTAGATTTGGAGTTTCTGGGCATGTCGACTTGTTTCCGGAGGTTTGATAGAGGGAACCGTAACTGCTAAGGTCTTAATAGGTAGGTATCATCCCGAAAGTGAAAGGAAGACAGGATAGGAGGAAGCCAGCCCTTTCGAGAACGAACTTTATCTTGTTTAGGATCAAGTCGAATCTGCGCGACCTTACACTACTTACAAGGCAACCACGCCACCCTCAAAGGCCTCAAACCTAGGCTGGCTTCTTGTTTTGAGCTTGTGGTCTGCTAAATAGCTCGCTCATTCTACATTGAATCATAAAATTATTAATGGTTAAAATAAATACTTAAAAAGGCGTATAAAAAATGTGGGCCCTGATACTAAAGCAGAGTATTAAAGACATTAAAGTAAACAGAAAAAAGTAATTTATTTAATACTAAGAAAATAAAAACAGAAAGATTCTTTTAACGAAAGCAAAACAGAAAAACAGTACGAAGAGGGAGGGAAAATAAACAACTAAAGACAAACAGAAATATAATAATTCAAAGCAAACTTGCTTTTGGGAACGTTGTAACTAAAACATACACCCATATTTATGAACAAAATGCTGGCTCTTAAGTTCGTGCTAAGCATAGTCTCAAGGCATTTGGCATTTGATTGGTCAATTTTGACTTGAGACTGATCTAAGAACGATCATTCTTGTTCATAAATACGAGTGATAATTATGGATTAACCAGTGGAAATGCTATCATTTTTCATTAAGGTGAGTCCATACTACAGTCGACCGAAATCCATTGATATCGACTGGAACCAAATAAAGGTCATAAAGGAGGTTAGATGAAAAAATTTCGGTGGAATAATAATAATAATAATAATAATAATACCGATGCAGATTATGTCAGCGTGTATCCGAAACTATTCAGCACATCACATCCAGTTGCTCCATCCTCGCAAATACTGACTATCTGCAACGACACAATTCCTCTGCTAAAATTGTACACCAATTTCTTGCGTTGAAGTTTGACCTCACCACTGACAAAACAGAATATTACAAATATCAGCCTCAACCAGTGCTTGAAAATGAAAATATGAAGATATATTGGGATTCGACAGTAGTCACAGATCGAAGGATTGAAGCCAACAGGCCTGATATTGTACTGGTAGACAAAAATGAAAAAACAGTCAAACTCATCGACATTGCTCATCCTGCAGACCACAACATCCTTCACTCTACAGCAACAAAGATCCACAAATACCAAGATCTTGCCACTGAAATTCGCAACATGTGGGATATGACAGGTGTTGAAGTAATTCCTGTTGTGATGTCAACCAATGGTCTCATCCATCCAAGCTTCTACACCCACGCAAAAAAGATTGACCTGCCACAATATCTCGTCCACAAAATTCAAAAATCTGTCTTACTTGAGAACTGTCGCCTGCTAAGAAGATTCCTCTCACATTAACTTCACATCAAAGCAACAACATCATGAACAACAATTATGTTTGCTATTAATAGCCCATAATTGGAAACTTACTATGTACCTACCATATTATATGAGAAATAAAGTATACAAAAAGTAAAGAAATAAATAAAATAAAAATTAAAATATAAGGCAACATAAAATAAAAAGGCTAAACAATAATGGCAATCTGCTCACCGAAAAAATGGTTTCATTTTCATCGTAAATTTCAGCACCACAATCTAAAGAGCTTCTTGTATTCTAATTACAATAATACATTTTTTTTATTACCATTGCCAGTTGTTGGATTTTCTTTAGGAATGTTCATTTTATAATAGTGTCTGTGTTTACTAGATTCATCTTTATTCTTTTTGTTTTAAGGCTGGGTCCACACGTTAACTTGAAAGTTGATAGTTAAATTTACATGACAATTCTAGTGTTTGAACAAGTAACCTGTCGTATTTGTGCACATTTAACTTGAGAAAATTGTAAGTATTGTCCAAAACTAGGTAGGTAGTAGGTACTATCAAGTTACTAAACTTGTCATAACTAAGAACTCTCAAGTCATAACTAATACTAAACTTGTCATAACTAAGAACTCTCAAGTCAAATAAACTGTCTTCTTCTTCAAAGAATGATATAGCTGTTCGTATATATATATCTGGAAAATCTAGCTAGTAGCTACATATTATAAATATCTCTATGTAGGTACCTATTAAGTTTAACCCTTTGGACAACGACTCAAGTTTAACCCTTTGGACAAGGACTCAAGTTTAACCCTTTGGACAACGACTCAAGTTTAACCGTTTGGACAAGGACTCAAGTTTAACCCTTTGGACAACGACTCAAGTTTAACCCTTTGGACAAGGACTCAAGTTTAACCCTTTGGACATTGGACAAGGACTCAAGTTTAACCCTTCAGACAAGGACTCAAGTTTAACCCTTTGGACAACGACTCAAGTTTAATCCTTTGGACAACGACTCAAGTTTAACCCTTTGGACAAGGACTCAAGTTTAACCCTTTGGACAAGGACTCAAGTTTAACCCTTTGGACAACGACTCAAGTTTAACCCTTAGTAATGATTGAATAGAACCAACTCAACGCTCTCAGTTCGTCACAATGTGCAGTGGCTCGGAATCCATCATGCTATCAACTTCACACCTCTCTCTCTTCCTTCCCTCTTTCTCTCCCATACTCTCCTTCACCCTCTTTTCCTCTCTCTCTCTCTCTCTCTCTCTTCCCCATACTCTCCTTCTCCCTCTTTTCCTCTCTCTCTCTTCCCCATACTCTCCTTCACCCTCTTTTCCTCTCTCTCTCTTCCCCATACTCTCCTTCACCCTCTTTTCCTCTCTCTCTCTCTTCCCCATACTCTCCTTCACCCTCTTTTCCTCTCTCTCTCTCTTCCCCATACTCTCCTTCTCCACCTTTTTCTCTCTCTCTCTTCCCCATACTCTCCTTCTCCACCTTTTTCTCTCTTTCTCTCTCCCTGTCTGTAGTTACCCGTCTCCCTTTCTTACCCTCGCTCTGCCTTCACCTGCTCCTTCTCTCTCTCCCCCCCACTTCCCCTTCCTCTTTTCTTCCCTATCTCTCTCTCTCTATCTCTCTCTCTCTCTCTCTCTCCCCTATAGGTAATAATGAAATTAGCATAAACTTAATAACACAACAGGAGAGAGGTCTATCACATTATCTGTTTAGTCTTCTTCATTTTCATCTCACACCCTTTAGCGCGCGTGATTTTTCTTTTAATATGATTTTCCTAAATTAGACAGGGGAGGAAAAAAGAAGATGGAGAACAAGAGGTAGGTAGAGGCGGATAGAGAGAGGAAAAGAAGGATAAGGAATCCAACGAAATGAGTGAGAGGAAAAGTCGGTGAAGAATAAGGAGGACAAAAAAGGAAAAGGAGAAGAAATCAAGTCAAAGGAAAAGAAAAGTGAAGAAGAAAGGAACTTACTTGCTCGGTGGCGTAGTGGTCTATACAAATTTCTTGACCCCGCCGGGAATCGAACCCGGGCCTCCCGCGTGCAAGGCGAGCGCAGTGACCACTACGCCATGGGAGCTGACGAATAAACATCTTTCTTTCCGAGTTTCCGATCAACTTTCTCAACATCAGTCCTCCTGATAATACCAATCATTTGCATGATACAAATTTCTTGACCCCGCCGGGAATCGAACCCGGGCCTCCCGCGTGCAAGGCGAGCGCAGTGACCACTACGTCATGGGAGCTGACGAATAAACATCTCTCTTTCCGATCAACTTTCTTCTCAACATCAGTCCTCCTGATAATAATTCTCTCGTCGTAAAAGTATCCGTTGTTCAATATAAAAAAGTCATTGCATTCTTCCAATATCGCACAATTACAAAGAGGAAAAAGGAGAATCATATTAAAAACATCCTCCTTGCAAAAAGTAGGAAAATTTATGCAAGCATAAAAAGTGTTTTACTGCATTTTCTCGTCCCTCCTGTCCCGTATTTTTTCCCTCCTGTCCCGTATTTTGTTCCCGTTCAAGGTTATAAAAGGGATTCTCAGGAGCATTTTACCGTAAGTCCTGTATTATTTATTACATTCATGTGTCCCTTGCTCTATCCCGTTTTCCTTATCATGTAAGGACGGTACGCTCTCGCCTACTGGTCCTACCTCTGGTCCTAGTTCCTATCATGTAAGGACGGTACTCACTACTCTCTCTCCAGAGTCTCCAGATTGTCCTACTTTTGGTCCCTGTCCCTTATCATGTAAGGACGGTATATTACTGGTCCTTCCTCTGGTCCGTTTTCCTTATCGTGTAAGGATGGCTTCTCTACTGGTCCTTCTTTTGGTCCCTGTCCCCTATCATGTAAGGACGGAACCTTCTCTTTTGTTCCTATCTCTGGTCCCCTTTCTCTATCATTAGAAAACACAAGGTCACGTGGTCCCTAGAGGTTGTAAGTCGTAAGATAAGAAGAAAAGAAACAATTAATTACCTAAACTGTTTCAAGTTTGACCTGAATGTTACAAATGGTCTTCCTCTGACTCAAATATTTTTATATGTCACAGTTGGGGTCCGAACCGTTCCTATGAGGAACAGGCCACAAATAAAGTCTGACTCGTGAGCTTGAGCCACATGTAAGGACGGTACTCACTACTCTCTCTCCAGAGTCTCCAGATTGTCCTACTTTTGGTCCCTGTCCCTTATCATGTAAGGACGGTATTACTGGTCCTTCCTCTGGTCCGTTTTCCTTATCGTGTAAGGATGGCTTCTCTACTGGTCCTTCTTTTGGTCCCTGTCCCTTATCATGTAAGAACGGTAGGTACTACTTTATCTTCTACTGGCAGTTCTTTTGGTCCCTGTCCCTTATCATGTAAGGACGGTATTACTGGTCCTTCCTCTGGTCCATTTTCCTTATCGTGTAAGGATGGCTTCTCTACTGTTCCTTCTTTTGGTCCCTGTCCCATATCATGTAAGAACGGTAGGTACTACTTTATGTTCTACTGGCAGTTCCTTTGGTCCCTATCCCTTATCATGTAAGGACGGTATTACTGGTCCTTCCTCTGGTCCGTTTTCCTTATCGTGTAAGGATGGTTTCTCTACTGGTCCTTCTTTTGGTCCCTGTCCCATATCATGTGAGGACGGAACCTTCTCTTTTGTTCCTATCTCTGGTCCCCATTCTCTATCATTAGAAAACACAAGGTCACGTGGTCCCTAGAGGTTGTAAGTCGTAAGATAAGAAGAAAAGGAAACAAGTAATTAAACTGTTTCAAGTTTGGGCTGAATGTGACAAATGGTCTTCCTCTGGCTCAAATATTTTTATATGTGTATATGTCACAGTTGGGGTCCGAACCGTTCCTATGAGGAACAGGCCACAAATAAAGTCTGACTCGTGAGCTTGAGAACTTCTCAGAAGTGTCAAAGGAAAATATCTAAGGAAATAAAAGCCGAAGACTGAGAGATAAGGACTGGACGTATTATGACATAAACCCAAGGCGAAATGTTGGATTAGAAGACACTCTGAAGTATGATTGTGTGGAGTCTACATCTGATAAACAGCCCCTAAGCCGGATCATAAAATTTCATGGTGCCAAATATGAGCGGCAGGGCTTTGGTGCTCCCTCTGGTAAAACTGTCCGAGGAAAACGGAGATGTGAAAATAAAGGTCTTCTCCCCCCAACGAATTGATGAAAATGTCTCCTGTCCAAAGAATCAAATCCAAAAGAAAACGTGTGTAAATGATTTCCAAAGCTGAGAAAGTGTGCTTATGAAGAAATGGATCTTGATTTTATAATATGTATAAGATAAAGTGAAATACAATAGGAATCATCTTCATCCACAGTTCTACAATCTTATGTTAGAGTCATATGTTACCTTTACCTCAGTATGCTCGGAGACATATATGCCTGAACAGTTTGCAAGCATTCTCAGAGGTAACTCCAAAAATTTGAAGGCTTTCAGACATAACATAAATATGTATTTTAAATTCAATAATATTACAAAGCTATTGTGTGAATTCCGCTTACAAAATAACATAAATATCACTCAATATCAGAATACCATGCCTGTAAATACAATGCTTTGTTTAGACTGTCACGGTGTTACCTAAGATGTCCCATTATGCTAACTATTTTGTTATTTTGTTCACAATATGTAAAATCTGTCACAAAAAAAAAACATTCCGCGTGTGACAAGTCTCAAGAGCTGTTCACTCAACTGGTTGATTCGCAGCACCACTCAAGTTCTTCGCCCGGGAGCAGCATCCATTTTTATGGATATTATAAATTTTATGCGATTTGTCAGTTTTACGACTCGAATTGAAAATCCTCACTCCTGTCTCCAATCTCAATTTCACTCCCATATCCTGAATCTTATCCTCGCTTGCCGGGCTCCTATCATATTTCCTTACCCCATTCCCATATCCCATTCTCCGAAACCCTTCTCTTCAAATCTCATCCCCACTTCATGTCATATCTCTCTCTCTCTCTCTCTCTCTCTCTCTCTCTCTCTCTCTCCCTCTTCTATATCTTTTTCCTATCTCTCTCTCTCTCTCTTCCATCTCTTTTTCTCTCTGTTTTTTTCGCTTTTTCCTGTGTAATTTTTTAGGGTTTCCATCAACAGAAGAAAAACTGATTTGTGTCTTTTTTACTTTTTTTCGTAACTAATACTAAGGTTTTAGTGATTTTTTTACTTTTTGTAAAAACAATTTACCTGTGATGGTAGGTAAATGTGACATCTCCACTATTGTCTTGGTGGCGATGTCACACTTTGGATTTTCACTAGCATAAATGTCCATCTAACACGTACACCCACCCAAACACAATACCCTCCATCCCCCACTCCATGTCATATTTGTACAATTGAACTTTTATGAAGGTTATTATTATTTCCGCCAAGAAAGAAAGACTGCACACATTTTTTTTTTATGATCCTGGCAAGATAACAAAGAAGCTTAATGTAATTTTCTACTTAATTCAAACATTCATTCTGAGATTTTATTCGATTACGCGGATTTTGTTTCGCTTTCTTCATAGTTTCGTTTTAAGTTGGTACTTGATGTATTGGCTCATCAAGTCTGAGTGCTCTCATGGAATTCATTAGGAGTTTTGGCAAAGATCTTTGTCTCGTTCAAGGGATTTCTGAGATCCATCTACCCTCATCCTATGAAATTGTCAAGATAGATACAACTACAACATAGGCCTACTATTATGTATAATAGAAAGAATATTTTCAGATTATCGTCCCACAACCGAAAGGGGAAGGAGGACAGGATAGAACCGTTCCGAGAACGAACCTTATTCTGTTTAGGATAAAGTTCGGTCCGGGCGTAAATCAAACCCACGCAGGATGGCTGGAGTACGTATAGAATAGTTTTATTTTATTATTATTATTATTATTATTATTATTATTATTATTATTATTTTCAGATAAAAAATCGATTCGAGGTTTTCCTCTGAGGGCAGATCTCCAAGAGTATACTGGCAGTATTCCCCCGCTGTATTGCCAGAGTTATGTTTTGGATGGCTTAAAAATTGAAATTAAAATATTTATTTCCTCTCTCTCTCTGTGTTCACAGGGCATCCCTCTCGCTCACAACACTTCCGCCCGAATCATTCTGAGTAATCAGAGTTTGGTGCTTCAGAAAGTGTCACGCCAAAGCGCTGGCACTTACAAGTGTTCCGCCATCAACACCAAGGGCGAAGCCACCAGCAATCAGCTCAAACTGCGAGTCAAATGTAAGTAGCTTGGCCGTGCGGTGACCTACCGCGAGCCATAAAGATTAAGCGGCTGACTTCCCTCAAGTATGCTTGAAATGCTTGTTACAAAATAAATGTCCATCTCGTTCCCCAACCCAACACGTGCTTATCAGTATAATAGAGTAGGTACCAATAATTTTATTCCTCATTCCTTCCTTATAACAAAGTCAAAAGTACCCATCTGACTATCTACCCAACCATGGATGTTGTTACGTACTTGAATAAACTTCACTGTAAGACTTGTTGAGATTCTTGCTCTCTCTTTAATGTGGGTCCTCGCTTTCTAATTCAAAGTTAAGCTCGAGTCAACTTGATCCGACTCAAAATACTCAAAATTGAAGTTCTAATAATATCAGTCCTCCACCCATGATGTTTCATAATTACTATTCATATAAACTTTCCAAACTTTGCTCGCATCACCTCTGACCTATTCTGCCATCTTTTGAGTTTATAATTCATAAACTCCGGCCGCCTAGGGAAACTTTAGATTGGGTCTACAAGTAAGTTCAAAGCTTTTACAAAGTTTCAACGTGGGTATACGTATGATGTTTGATGAACAAATTTATTATCCTTGCATTTTAATTACCTAAGAGCGTCGCCTGCGCCATCGGACAGGGTAGGGTAGGGTCGAGGTTCGGCTTGGGCGTTTGAAGATGTCTGAAAGCGGAAGTTGGTTGTTTTCCACGTGTCATTTTAGCTTCTCAATGAATTTGAATTTCCCCAAAGCAACATGTTCATTAAAAGTTCCGTCCATATAAGATTGTAGTGCCAGTAGCCACACTTGATCCACAAATTCACATTACTCAACAATTCCGATGTACCGAATAGCCGGATACTAGTAGGTGCCACCCTACTACCACCCTAAAAGACAGATTTAAAAATTTTACGGCATCAGCATCGGAATTTCTATAATAAGTATCTATTTTTAATTTCTACAAAAACTTGTAAAAAACTTAAATGCCAAAAAAAATTACGAGTACTTACCAGCTTTTATACTAATTCAACCTGATTTTCTCATTTCAGACGCTCCCATCTGCAAATCGGACCGGATAGTCATCGTGGGCGCCTCGCGCTCGGAAAGCGTCGACATTCACTGCGCGGTAGAAGCCGACCCGCCCGCTCGTAGCTTCAAGTGGAAGTTCAACAACTCGGGCGAAACGCTAGATGTCGGGTCGGAGCGGTTTTCATCAGGGTCCCGAGGGAGCATGCTGCGATATACACCTGTGACGGAGCTGGACTACGGGACCCTGTCGTGTGCCGCTCAGAACGCGATTGGGACCCAGGTTACGCCTTGTCTCTATCAGGTGGTCCTTGCCGGTGAGTCTTGACATAAACCTTCTAAAGAAGAGTGCAAACACTTCCTATGTACAATGTTTTAAAGATTATGAATTAAGTAAAGTTGAACTGAAGAAGCAACATTATCTTACATACAAAGGTATCTGGGTACATAAAGTTGTCTCTTGCTTACCAAGTTGAAAATTGTATTGTGTGAAGAAACCTTGATAAAATATAAACAAAGGGGTATACCTAAAAAACTGATTACAAAAAATTCAACTGATTGGCCATAAGGAGTGCGAAAATTAGCTGACTGACCATAAGCCAATATGCAAAACGGCGGTTTACATCGTTTGGCGAAAGAAAATTTGGGTACATAAAGTTGTCTCTTGCTTACCAAGTTGAAAATTGTATTGTGTGAAGAAACCTTGATAAAATATAAACAAAGGGGTACAAAAACCCGGACATTCCATCGAAAACCCGGACATTTCCCAAATTTCAAAATGTATAGTTTACACCAGTGCCCAGGGTGCAGAGAACACTGCATTTGCCTTACTTAAGTTACACACGATCGTTCTTCTTCACATTCCGATGAAAGCAAACATTTTTACTGGTTTTGTTGATGGTTCATGAATACGAATGTCCATAATGTAAAGACAATCATTAGTCATGTAAAATACACATGACGAATTGTCAACCTATGTATAAATTGTAGGCATTTCTAAGTAAAACATGAAGTAGGTAGGTACCATCTACAGAGAATAAATAAATAAAAAAATCTGGTGTGAACATCACACGACTTTCTATTACATTTGCGGAATACGTATTTGAAAAAAAAATTCTAAGTCCCGAGTTTGAGCCGCCTACGGCGGCCAATTTTCGACCAAAAATTTTCTATCTTAAAATACTCCCCGTATAATGATGAGGGATCATTAAAAATTGTCCAAAAATTGAACTTTTTTTTGAAAATTTTTCTAAGTCCAAAATCGACCTATCTTAAAATACTCCCCGTGTAATGAGGGATCATTAAAAATTGTCCAAAAATTGAAGATTGGCAATAAGGAGTACGAAAATTAGCTGACTGACCTCCAGGCAATATGCAAAACAGCGGTTTACATCGTTTGGTGAAAGAAAATTACGAAAAAGTCGTACCATTTTCCAGTAGTACAGGAATCGTACTCCTTATTGCCAATCAGTTGAGTTTTATGATCCCGAAAGTGGTTTTTCCGACTACTGGAAAATGGTACGACTTTTCCGAAATTTTCTTTCGCCAAACGATGTAAACCGCCGTTTTGCATATTGCCTTGAGGTCAGTCAGCTAATTTTCGCATTCCTTATGGCCAATCAGTTGAATTTTGTGTAATCAGTTTTTTAGGTATACCCTAAACAAAGGGAAAGGTTGGATGGCTTTAAAAATAGTAGCAACTATTGAAAAGGCAAAATGGAGCAGAATTGGTGAGAAGTAAGCTAAAAATCACAGGAAACCAGAGTGAAGTCAGGAAGTACAAAGAGGAAAGAACAATAGAGGAAAACTAAAACTCAAGCATGACCCAAGGACAGGTCAGGGGAAGAGAAAATCTGCATATCCACTTCTTTCTTCCACGTCCTTCGTGTGTATCCTGTCACATAAATCTCCTCCCTTCCCAAATTCTACCTCGTCCCACGTCCGCGTGTATAGGATATCACTTCCTGAACATTCTCCTGTTAGGGTTTCCGGACAGGCGTAGATTTAAATTGAACTTGAGAGCTGTTCCCTCCTCCTAACCCTTTGTTATCCGTCTCTATGATCCCCTTGGCTTCCCTTAATCGAAACTGTATCCCCCTTAAACCGTGCCTCTGTCCTGAAGTAACAAATCCTTGAAAGTCAAAAGTTATAAATTGATTCAGAGACCCGGAACGGGGACAACTCCTGTAGCCGTTTTTACTTTTGTCCCCATTTTAATCATATTCTATTTTGTAGTTTGAGTCGAAACGTAGATGGTATGCCGGTTACGTAGGACTTATTCGTGGCGTCCTTGTATCTTAGTATGTTTCCTTTATCCAGGAAAAAAAGGCTCAATTAGATATTTCAAGTTGCATATGAATTTAGAATTTAGACAACAAAATAGCGAAATAGTAGAGGCTCTAAATCTTTCAACATTAGGGCCTTGCTCCGGCACTGTCGTCGAGTAGGGTTTTATTTCTCTTCCTATTTACGTTCGGATTTCGTCCGTATAATGGTGCGAATAACATCACAATGCATAATGTCAATGTCACATAATGTGGAACACACGCGTTCTGGAAGGACATAAATACCTAGAAGACATAAAAGAACGTAAATACCAGGACATAAATTGATCAGGAAACCCTCTTATCCTTCTGGCAGTATCATCAGATTAACCCTCTCAAATCCCTCCTCCTCCTCTAAATCACAATCCTTCCCTCCTGGACTAAGCAGCCGTCAAGTGGAAGAGCATGGCAACTTATCACAATCATGAGCTCCCCAGGTTTTTTTTTAAATAAGATAAATCCGGCGTTTGTTTGTGCCTGACTTAATTTTGATAAAAGACTTTAATAAAATAACGTTGCACAGGAACAGTGCTCTCAGGTGGCTTTTGACGGGGAGAAGGTATTCGAGAAATTGTTGCGTGAAGAATCCGTTTCGAAGAGGCTGTAGGAGAGCAGTCCTTGATGAAGTTTTCCATATTGCCTTATTTTCCTACCAAACTGTGAAACAAAATGAGCAGAGTTGTTGCTTATCTGACCCTAAGTGCTGTAATTTCATGTTGAAATTGAAAGCCTTTTTGGGCTTCTTCGAAAGGAGCAGCTTTGCAAGAAACAAGTCCAAAAAGCATGAAGCAACTAGATGCCCGTCACTCACGTTCAGACCGTCTGACAGACCTAGGATGGTCTGAGCCTGAGTGGCGGGCATTGAAGTAGAGAGGAAATTAGCTTTTGGATAAGAATCTAGGTCATAGTTGTTGCATATTGCCTACCTTCCTCGTCAACACACCAAGCCGCCTCCTTTGTCGGATATAAAAAAAGGTACACTAGATGGAAGATGGAAAGGTACTTGAACGTTTTTTCTCTTCTGTACTAAGATTGATGGTGTCCTATAATTTGTGAGAAAATAACACGCCGTCTAATCTTCGTGCAAGCTTGTCGCCGTCTTGTGCTAAGTCATTCATTTGTCTTCTCCGGAATGACCAGGCTGGGGGCTGGGTGGATGAGAATGACAGTGCTTGGGGAAGGATAAAGAAGGGGTAGAATGTTGTAGGATTTTGGGGGGAGAGGAATGGCTGTTGGGAAGGATGGAAGAATGTTGGGGGAGGATAGAGGGTTGGTAGGGTTCCGCAGGTTGGGGGAGAACACTGCCAATGTTGAGGGGAAGATAGAGGAGAGGCCGAATGTTGGAGCGTTTGAGGGAGAAGAATGGCTGTTGGGAAGGATGAGGGATGGATAGTCTTAGAATGTTGAAGGAATAGACTGCCAAAATTTGGAAGGATAGAGGGTTCGTAAAATTCCAGAGGTTGGGGGAAGAGACTGCCAATGTTGGGGAGGATAGAGAAGTGGAATATTGGGGGGAGACAGTGTTGGGAAGGATGGAGTTAGATGGAATGTTTGGGGAGGATAGTGGGTAGGTAGAATGTTAGAGGGTTTGAGGGAGAAGAATGGTTGTTGGGAAGGATGGAGGGTGGTAGAATGTTGGAGGGTTTGAGGGAGAAAAATGGCTGTTGGGAAGGACAGAGGGGGGGTGTAGTTTTGGGGTTTGTGTGGATGAGAATGACAGTGTTTGGGAAGGAGACAGTGTTGGGCAGGATAGAGGAGAGGTGGAATATTGGGGGGAGACAGTGGTGGGAAGGATGGAGTTAGATGGAATCTCGGGGAAGGATGGAGGATAGGTAGAATGTTGGAGGGTTTTGGGGAAGAAGAATGGTTGTTGGGAAGGATGGAGGGTGGTAGAATATTGGAGGTTTGGGGAGGACACTGCCAAAGTTGGGGAAGGATAGAGTTTAGGTAGAATGTTGGAGGATTTGAAGAAGACGAATGGCTGTTGGGAAGGATAGAGGGTGGAAGAATGTTTGGGGAGGATAGAGGGTTGGCAGAGTTCCCGAGATTGGGGGAGGGGACTACCAATGTTGGGGAGGACAGAGGAGAGGTATAAAATTGAGGGGAGACACTATTGGGGAAGGCGGAAGGATAACGAATAAGTAGAGTGCTGGGAATGTTGAGGAAGCGTAAAGTGTAGGTAGACTGCCGGAGATTAGAGGAATCAGGAAGAGGTTGGAGAGATGACCAGAAGGAGGTGTTGAGCTTGGCAGGCTGAGGGAGACTAGCAGTGAGTTCTGGTCCTCCAGTTTAGGAGGTGACAGTAACGGGAAGGAACAGTTGGCGAGATGTAGGCACTTTCGGGCTACTATGGAGGCAGTAAGTGGATAAAGGACGCAGTTGAACGTAGGCTAGAAAATGAGACAAAGAGGTTGAAGAGACCGGCAAAATGAAAACTGAATTTTTCATGTTCTAGAATTTCTAGCTAATTTAGATAATCGCTATCAAAACTTAAAATAAATAGCTTAGCTAATCTATTTCCACCCGACTCTGTTTCAGGCAAGCCGCAGCCACCACAGAACTGCTCGGTGCGAAACGAAACGACAAGCTCCGTTCACATCTCCTGCACGCCTGGCTACGACGGTGGCCTTCCCCAGACATTCACCCTGGAGTTATACTCGGCCTCTGACCTTAACCTGCTGGTCAACCTGACTAATCTGGATACCCCGGCCTTCACGCTGGAGGATTTGGGGCTGGATGGTACCGTACTGATGCGAGTGGTGATATCAGGGGTTAATGCGAAAGGTCGGAGTCTGCCTGTCATCTGGGATGACTTCAGTATGAGCGGTGCACATTATGCAGGTGAGTTTTGGTTTATTTTATTGTGTTTGTTGACCACAATATTAGTAGTAGCCTACTGCTGGAGTAAGGGGACTTTTCAGTCCTATGCGAGCAGTATAAATAAACACTATTATTACATATTATTATTTTATTGTTGAACGAATGAACCAACCTCAGTAGTGTACTTAGCACGGTGGACTCTGGATCTGGAGGTTGTTGGTTCGAGTCCAAGTCAAGTCATAAAAATTAGGGTAGTGTACTCAGCGGGGAACGACATTTATGACAAGTATTTATTCACAATTTAAATTCCTTTTGTTGAACGAATGAATTGAGATGTACGTTAGGTAAATTTCAACTCTACATTTTGTCTCTCGTCTTAGTTTGTGTGTAAATCCGTTGGCAAATTCGTTTGTTTGTTTGTTTGTTTCACCCTAACTCTCGAATAGTTTGTCTCATTTGAATGAAATGTGGCAGAAACACTCATCAAAGGAACTTTTCTCCTTATTTGATTGTAGCCATATCTGAACCTACGGGCTCAGGGAGTCAGGGGCCATTTTTCCGAGAAAGTACTCTGCTATTCACTGAACCACTAGTAAAATACGACACAGGGTTAAGTAATACTGAAGATACTCTCATACCCATAGAGCTCAACATAATAGCGAGCGAGACCTGATACTTCTTGTTTTCTCAGAACTTCTCCCAGGTAGAATTTCATTAAGAAAACAAATTAGAAAAATTCCTCTCCTCCCCTATCGCATCGTCATTATAGCGGCATTTTCCTTTTACTTTTTTTTTTTTCCTGCCTTCATTGGCATTTAGACGACTCGAGTCTAATTTAATTTGCCTTTGTAACGGAGCAAGGCATTTTAATTTGCGTTTACATAAAATATTCAGAACCTGAACAAGCCTAGTGCACAACTTGAGTACTGAAGCAGCGAGGCAAATTGTGTTGGCGATGGCTCTTTCGTTACCCAAATGGGACGTGGTGCCGCCGCTTTCTGTTACCCACTTACCAGTACTTGGGTACTCAAGTGCTCTCACGACTCTAATGTTTAAGTGTACTTAACGTACCTAAGAAGGTACGTATAGGCCAAAAAGGGGGAAATAATAATAAATAATCGACTCCTCCACGAATTTAATTGAAGCCTTGGCCTTTGGCATTACCGGCGCGTGGAAACGCAATTAAAGTCCAAATTAAGGTAAACACCCTGTCTTATTAGGTAGTTAGATTCGTAGAAGCTTAAAACATCCGTTAGGGCTGTTTGCCCCTTACACCTAAGCCTGAGTGGGCTTTTGTGTATGGAATTAATAGATAGGTAATATTATTTGTTTATTTTAGGCAATACAAAATTTTGAAAATTTGGTATTTTAGTTGTCATGGTACATTTCGTCAACCCTTATGCCCTTATGACACCCTGTCTGGCGATAATGACCTAACGACTACAACTATTATAGTTAACCCCTTGAAGACCATAACCTCGTTTGGTGCCGAAAGCTAGAGTTCAAACAAATACTAGGCGTTCAAAAACGGTGGTGTAGTGGTCAAGGCGCTCGCCTGGTAAACAGGAGGGCGTGGGTTCAATCCCAGCCGAGGTATGGAATTTTATCCTCAATATACCTAATTTGAGAATTTGACCACAATAATAGTAGTAGCCTACTGTTCTCCAATGATCCACTGGAAACTAAACGTGAAATTTTCGAAAGCAATCTACATACATATTACATGTTTTACAGTTTTACTACGCGACGTTGCAAGACTAGAATCTGGACAAGTTTATCCGCAGCCTTATGCCGACCACTCACGCTTAGAGTCTCAGACTGTCTGACAGATCGTCGGAACATGTGTGATGGTTTCTGACTTCAAAGTCTTCGTCTGAGAGAATATAAGTCAGAAGCTTTTTCCAAACGTATTCTAATCTTAAGCAAAAGGTTAGCCACGTTTTTATTCCGAACTTCTTTAATAGGGGGTTTAACTTGTATAACTGCTAAGTTCTTTGGTGAAGGGGAACTTACCCTCCATTGAGCACAAGCTACCCGCCTACTCTTATTCACCTCACTAGCCTGAGAGGGGACATCACACGATTCCCCAGATGGTCACACATCCGGAAACCAACCACGTGAAACGATGAACTCAAGGAATCCTTTCACGCTCAAACGTCTCGTCTGATAGACCGCTATCTCACAGACTTAGGTCTGTCATACCGTGTGTGGCGGAAAAAGCTCGAGACCTAGCTCTGTCAGACGGTCTGATCGTGAATACCGGGCAATTAGGCAAACTGATTTTAATCCATGGTTATTTGAACTTTCTGTTCCATGGCCACCTCACAGAACCCGTCAACACCAGCAGTGGTAACGGTACAGCAGTCATCCTGAGGGAATCTCCTCTGCAGATGAGCAACTCTGACTTCACCGATGAGTGGGTGACGCAGAACCTTCAGAGCAATAACGTAAGTCTTTTTTTATTAATGAATTTATTTAATTTTGACATCCTTTGTAAATAGGTACTTGCCTTACAAAGCTAGTTTCATACAGGATAATATGAATGGTGTATGCTCTGGAGTGCATGTCACTTACAGGCGGGGCGTGCTAAATCCTGACGCTACGAGATTTGCATACAGAATTATACAGCCTTCCAGAATTATGTTATAAAGTACTCGGAATTTTGTAGTGACTATTATCTCGATGTCTGGCAGAAAAGATGCTTGCCTGCCAAAATCCTGTAAAAAGTTCACCGAGGAGCGAGAATTCCAAACTTTCCGGATTTCGTAGAAGCATAACCCATCCTTTGAGGCTGTTCGCTCCTTCAGCTAAGCCTCAGAATAGGCTTTTTGTGTAGGTATGAAGGTTTACATAATTATCAAGGCTAAAAGATTTTGAATCTGAATAAAATTCCCATCCATCTTTCGAACTTTCAATATTCAATGTATCAAGGAATTCGAGGACGAAGTTCGGAAACCAAACTGAAAGCCTCGAAGCACACTAGCGGGAAACTTGCAGAGGAAAAAAATGACGGAAAGAAAACATGGGAAATAGAGAGGATGGAAACTTTTTTTGTTAGCGAGAATGGTTGATGGTTGTGGCCGCAAACTTGAACCACGCTCTTCTCGGGAAAAGATTTAAGAAGAAGATGAAGAAGAAGAATATGGAAGAGAGAGCAAAAAATCGAGACGGAAGAGGAGAGAAGAATAGAGGTTACACACAAAAGAACTAAAATTGAGAGAGAGGAAAACGAAGAAAGAACTATCTCAGGAATATCTTCTAAAAATATAGAAAAAAGAATAAGAGGATAAAAATGAAGAGATAGTGAATGAAGAAAAGATGGTTTACATAATTATCAAGGCTAAAAGATTTTGAATCTGAATAAAATTCCCATCCATCTTTCGAACTTTCAATATTCAATGTATCAAGCAATTCGAGGACGAAGTTCGGAAACCAAACTGAAAGCCTCGAAGCACACTAGCGGGAAACTTGCAGATAAAAAAAATGACGGAAAGAAAACATGGGAAATAGAGAGGATGGAAACTTTTTTTTTTTGTTACCGAGAATGGTTGATGGTTGTGGCCGCAAACTTGAACCACGCTCTTCTCGGGAAAAGATTTAAGAAGAAGACGAAGAAGAATATGGAAGAGCAAAAAATAGAGACGGAAGAGGAGAGAAGAATAGAGGTTACACACAAAAGAACTAAAATTGAGAGAGAGAGGAAAACGAAGAAAGAACTATCTCAGGAATATCTTCTAAAAATATAGAAAAAAGAATAAGAAGATAAAAATGAAGAGATAATGAATGATATCAGGGGTTAATGCGAAAGGTCGGAGTCTGCCTGTCATCTGGGATGACTTCAGTATGAGCGGTGCACATTATGCAGGTGAGTTTTTGTTTATTTTATTGTGTTTGTTGACCACAATAATAGTAGTAGCCTACTGCTGGAGTAAAGCCATTTTTCCAAGAAAGTACTCTGCTGTTCACTGAACCACTAGTAAAATACGACACAGGGTTAAGTAATACTGAAGATTCATACCCATAGAGCTCAACATAATAGCGAGAGAGACCTGATACTTCTTGTTTTCTCAGAACTTCTCCCAGGTAGAATTTCATTAAGAAAACAAATTAGAAAAATTCCTCTCCTCCCCTATCGCATCGTCATTATAGCGGCATTTTCCTTTTACTTTTTAGAATTTCATTAAGAAAACAAATTAGAAAAATTCCTCTCCTCCCCTATCGCATCGTCATTATAGCGGCATTTTCCTTTTACTTTTTTTCCTGCCTTCATTGGCATTTAGACGACTCGAGTCTAATTTAATTTGCCTTTGTAACGGAGCAAGGCATTTTAATTTGCGTTTACATAAAATATTCAGAACCTGAACAAGCCTAGTGCACAACTTGAGTACTGAAGCAGCGAGGCAAATTGTGTTGGCGATGGCTCTTTCGTTACCCAAATGGGACGTGGTGCCGCCGCTTTCTGTTACACACTTACCAGTACTTGGTACCCACTTACTTGGGTACTCAAGTGCTCTCACGAGTCTAATGTTTAAGTGTACTTAACGTACCTAAGAAGGTACGTGTAGGCCAAAAAGGGGGAAAATAATAATAAATAATCGACTCCTCCACGAATTGAATTGAAGTCTTGGCCTTTGGCATTACCGGCGCGTGGAAACGCAATTAAAGTCCAAATTAAGGTAAACACCCTGTCTTATTAGGTAGTTAGATTCGTAGAAGCTTAAAACGTCCGTTAGGGCTGTTTGCCCTTTATTACGCCTAAGCCTGAGTGGGCTTTTGTGTATGGAATTAATAGATGGGTAATATTATTTGTTTATTTTAGGCAATACAAAATTTTGTAGTAGCAACCCCATTGGGGACATTCAGGAGTTGCTACTTACCATGTAGCAAATGACTCACCTGAGACCTGGAGTTGGGGGGCGGCTGGAGGATATGGTTTACTGTCTGAGTCAGGAAGAGATTAAAATTTTCAGGAGAAGTCAAAACAATCTGCTCTTTTGTGAGAAATTACTTGATTTCATCAAATACCTTACTCTGCATTATCTAGAACTGTCAGTTTGAACTAAGAGCAAAACTAGGCTATTACTTTATATTTTAATTTCGCCCTTCACAATAGATAATAGACATGACCTACAGAGGCTATTATATATATGACTAAAAGCAGTCTAACCTAAAAGGCGATGTCATTTAGCGGTCAAAACACGTGCGAAATCCAAAATGTGATGTCGATCCAAACCAAAGTAGCTTTCAGGTTGTAGTTATGTACCGGGTTGGGATAGGCAAGGTTGGTAAACTTGCCTTGTTTTTAAGTTACCACTCCCGTGCCAAACTGTAGAAACAATATCCTGTCTCACCTCAACCCGGTCGCGACGTTGCAAGACTAGAATCTGGACAAGTTTATCCGCAGCCTTATGCCGACCACTCACGCTTAGAGTCTCAGACTGTCTGACAGACCGTCGGAACATGTGTGATGGCTTCTGACTTCAAAGTCTGAAGTTCAGACCGTCTCGTCTGAGAGAATAAAAGTCAGAAGCTTTTTCCAAACGTATCTAAGTGGCTGGCCTTCGTTTCGTTTTGACATTTCATTCTGGACAACATTTTTTTTTGATGGCATCCGGGAACCTTGCCATTTTTTTCACGGGGGCGGATCATTCCCGCAGAGGGTTAAATAATGTGCCATGCAGCGTAACGAATGGGATATAAATAGGGGGTCGTTACGAGGAGCGCCGGAGTGGGGGTATATCCTGACTGGGGACTGGGTATCATAAAACAAATGAGAGTAGCAACCCCATTGGGGACATTCAGGAGTTGCTACTTACCATGTAGCAAATGACTCACCTGAGACCTGGAGTTGGGGGGCGGCTGGGCGACTGGAGGATATGGTTTACTGTCTGAGTCAGGAAGAGATTAAAATTTTCAGGAGAAGTCAAAACAATCTGCTCCTTTGTGAGAAATTACTTGATTTCATCAAATAACTCTGCATTATCTAGAACTGTTAATTTGAACTAAGAGCAAAACTAGGCTATTACTTTATATTTTAATTTCCCCCTTCACAATAGATAATAGACATGACCTACAGAGGCTATTGTATATTTGACTAAAAGCAGTCTAACCTAAAAGGTGATGTCATTTAGCGGTCAAAACACGTGCGAAATCCAAAATGTGAAGTCGATCCAAAGTAGCTTTCAGTTTGTGGTTATGTACCGGGTTGGGATAGGCAAGGTTGGTAAACTTGCCTTGTTTTTAAGTTACCACTCCCGTGCCAAACTGTAAAAACAATATCCTGTCTCACCTCAATCCGGTACATAACCACAACCTCAGGAAAACTTCCGCTAAAGGAAGCCCGAGTCCCTTTTTTTTTGATTGCTTGTTGCATAATCCCAATCTTTCTTTTTTCCCATCTTGAGCCGCCATACAAAGCTAGTTTCATACAGGATAATATGAATGGTGTATGCTCTGGAGTGCATGTCACTTACAGGCGGGGCGTGCTAAATCCTAACGCTGCGAGATGTGCATACAAAATTATACAGCCTTCCAGAATTATGTTATAAAGTACCCAGAATTTTGGTTCAATCCCAGCCGAGGTATGGAATTTTATCCTCACTATAATTTGAGAATTTGACCACAATAATAGTAGTAGCCTACTGTTCTCCAATGATCCACTGGAAACTAAACGTGAATTTTTCGAAAGCCAATCTACATACATATTACATATTTTACAGTTTTACTACGCGACGTTGCAAGACTAGAATCTGGACAAGTTTATCCGCAGCCTTATGCCGACCACTCACGCTTAGAGTCTCAGACTGTCTGACAGACCGTCGGAACATGTGTGATGGCTTCTGACTTCAAAGTCTGAAGTTCAGACCGTCTCGTCTGAGAGAATAAAAGTCAGAAGCTTTTTCCAAACGTATCTAAGTGGCTGGCCTTCGTTTCGTTTTGACATTTCATTCTGGACAACATTTTTTTTTGATGGCATCCGGGAACCTTGCCATTTTTTTCACGGGGGCGGATCATTCCCGCAGAGGGTTAAATAATGTGCCATGCAGCGTAACGAATGGGATATAAATAGGGGGTCGTTACGAGGAGCGCCGGAGTGGGGGTATATCCTGACTGGGGACTGGGTATCATAAAACAAATGAGAGTAGCAACCCCATTGGGGACATTCAGGAGTTGCTACTTACCATGTAGCAAATGACTCACCTGAGACCTGGAGTTGGGGGGCGGCTGGAGGATATGGTTTACTGTCTGAGTCAGGAAGAGATTAAAATTTTCAGGAGAAGTCAAAACAATCTGCTCTTTTGTGAGAAATTACTTGATTTCATCAAATACCTTACTCTGCATTATCTAGAACTGTCAGTTTGAACTAAGAGCAAAACTAGGCTATTACTTTATATTTTAATTTCGCCCTTCACAATAGATAATAGACATGACCTACAGAGGCTATTATATATATGACTAAAAGCAGTCTAACCTAAAAGGCGATGTCATTTAGCGGTCAAAACACGTGCGAAATCCAAAATGTGATGTCGATCCAAACCAAAGTAGCTTTCAGGTTGTAGTTATGTACCGGGTTGGGATAGGCAAGGTTGGTAAACTTGCCTTGTTTTTAAGTTACCACTCCCGTGCCAAACTGTAGAAACAATATCCTGTCTCACCTCAACCCGGTACATAACCACAACCTCAGGAAAACTTCTGCTAAAGGAAGACCGAGCTTTTTTTTTCTTTTTTTTTTTTTTTTTTTTTTGCTTTTTGCATAATCCCAATCCTCGGCGTCCAACTCCTTCGCGTTCTTCTTCGCCCACTCTTCCGAGCCGCGTACAAAGCTACGTTTCACTACAGGATAATTGAAATGGTGTATGCTCGGAGTGCATGTCACTTACAGCGGGCGTGCTAAACCTCCTCTGACTGCTACGATTTGTCATACAGCGACATTATATAGCTTCCGAGGAATTAATGTATACAGTCTCCGGAATTTTGGTAGTCGAGGCCCACTGCATCTCCGGATGTCTTGGCCACGCTAAGCAGATCGCCGTGGCTCTTGCCAAGACATCTTACTCTAAATGGAACCATCTCACCGGTGGTTTGTTAGGTTTTTTTTTTTTTTTTTTTTTTTTTTTTTTTTTTTTTTTTTTTTTTCTTGAGGACGATTTAGGACAATCCTATGTTAGGTACCTTCCCTTCCGTAGTTGATTTGCCGAAAGACTGATAACAGTGATAACATATAATATACCTACCTACTTACTTATTATCTATATTATGTGATGTGATTTTTTTATATTAAGAGTACCTATCTATTTTTATTATTATTATTATTTTGTATTCGCTCTTAAAAATGTTTATGTACTATATGCTATATGTACCTACCTAAAAAAAGAAAAATTGAAGCCTGCGCATTATGCACAGTTGCGCCGTTACCTTGTGCATAAAATAATGCACTACTTTCAAATTTTGAAGAGGAGAGGGGAAGTCAAGGAGTTGATTATTGAATGGATACTGTACACAAGGCTCAAGATGAAGTGAGGCGACTTTCAGACCGGGAATTAAAATAATGAGTTCTCAGTTAAATCCCAAGTCCCATGTTAATGGATTTCGTGATGTTGGTAATGAAGTCCTGGAGTATTTGACGAGCAATTCAAAATCAAATGAGCCAGCCTTTCGAACTTCGAAGGTAGTGTACCTGCCTTGTAAGCGCTGGGCCGCGGGTTCGATTCCCGCCCGTGACGAACTTTATCCGGTGTTCGTTCTCGGAACGGCTGGCTTTCTCCTATCCTGTAATTTTCTCTCTCCCCATTATAGAACGACAGCACTTTCGCTCTTAAAAATGTTTATGTACCTACCTAAAAAAAAAAAGAAAAAAAAAAAAAAAAATTAAAAAAAAAAAAAAAAAAAAAAAAAAAAAAAAAAAAAAAAAAAAAAAAAAAAAAAGGAGCAGAAACAGTGGACTTAGAGAAGAAAAAATAGTCTAAGTATCTCAGTAGAATAAAAAATACCCATTATTTGTACCTATAGAAAAGAGAAAAAATAAAACTCAATGAAAGAGAAAAGAAACAGAGATGTAGAGAAACAATAAAGAAAAATGAACAAGAGAAAGATGATGCCAATGAAACAAAAGTAGGTGAAGAACTTGGAAAAGATGAAGTAGTAGAAGGAGCAAGAGTGTAAGACGAATATGAAGAGGGAAATGGAGAAGCAAAAAATTAAGATGATTAACTAAAAGACAATAAACTTGAGTAAGGAAATATCGAAAATTAGAATAAAATTAATAAGAAAGGAAAGATGGAAAAGGACCAAACGACAGTGGACTAGTGCATAAAAATGAAAAAGCAGAAGGAAATAATTATAAAGTAGTGAAAGTAGCAGATGAAGATGATGGTAAACTCAAAAACGATGGACTAAAGAAAAATGAAAAAACAGAAGATGAAAAAGTAGGAGTAAGATTAATAAGGACACACGATGGGAGAAATCGGGTAAGATGGAGGGAAAAAGAAACAGGGCGAAGAATATATTGAGGGAACATAATGAAAACTTATTGTAACTCCCCAACTCCTCTCTTCGAGGAGGGAAAATTTGAATTTCCCAGGAAAACATTGATGGGAAAACGCACAGACTGGTTTGACGTGATTTTTTTTCTCTCTCCCGTTTCTGGGTCTGAGAGTTTAAACGAAAAGATCTTAGCGGGAAACTTTGCTATCAAGTTTTCCTCGGGAGAAGAAAAATAACGCGAATGAAGAGAGGGAAGAGACAGCTAGGAAGGGGGAGAAAGATTTACAGAGCGGAATGGAAGAAAGAGCTAGGGAGGGGGAGGAAGATACAAAGAGGGGAAAGGGAGGAAGATATACCTAAAGAGAAGAAAGGCAGTTGAGAAAAGGAGGAGAAGAAAGATTGGAGGAAGGAGATTATTTCAACGTTGGAAGAAGAATTAAGTCTTGTCAGCATGTCAAAGAATTTGTTGTATGTGACGTAGAGTATTGAAATACATATTTGATTTCAACTTTCAATACAAAATACCTACATACGTTTCAGAAAAAAAGACGCAAGAACTAGAAACTTGATTTTGAACTTCTACGCATGATCCTCACCAAAACTTGTACATCATCAGTATCGCTAAGGCCATTAGTCTACATTATAAGTAGGTAGTAAATTATCGGGAAGTGAAAATCTCGGTAATGTCTACTATTGAACACTACTGCTCTTCTTAACACTACCAGTATTGTACGCTGGAGACAGTCAAATGTCAAAGCACGTCAAAAACTATAATACCGATGTCGTTCATAGATAGCCGGTAAAGAAAGGAGGGTAAAAATCTATGGTGGGAAAGAGTTATTTTCCCTCCCTATTTCCTTCCTCCTCCTCCTTCTTGAGAACAGGGCCTTGTCATTTAGGTTTTCCACAGGGAGAGAAGGGGGAGCTAATTCTTAGATGGGAATTTGTCCGAATGAAAAAAACGAGAAACAGGGAGGGTGTGGGGACTGAAAACATTTTGAATAGGGAACCAACTCCTCTCTTCGAGGAGGGAAAATTTGAATTTCCCAGGAAAACATTGATGGGAAAACGCACAGACTGGTTTGACGTGATTTTTTCTCTCTCTCCCGTTTCTGGGTCTGAGAGTTTATATACGAAAAGAACTTAGCGGGAAACTTTGCTATCAAGTTTTCCTCGGGAGAAGAAAAATAACGCGAATGAAGAGAGGGAAGAGACAGCTAGGAAGGGGGAGAAAGATTTACAGAGCGGAATGGAAGAAAGAGCTAGGGAGGGGGAGGAAGATACAAAGAGGGGAAAGGGAGGAAGATATACCTACCTAAAGAGAAGAAAGGCAGTTGAGAAAAGGAGGAGAAGAAAGATTGGAGGAAGGAGATTATTTCAACGTTGGAAGAAGAATTGTCAGCATGTCAAAGAATTTGTTGTATGTGACGTAGAGTATTGAAATACATATTTGATTTCAACTTTCAATACAAAATACCTACATATGTTTCAGAAAAAAAAGACGCAAGAACTAGAAAGTTGATTTTGAACTTCTACGCATGATCCTCACCAATACTTGTACCTACATCATCAGTATCGCTAAGGCCATTAGTCTACATTATAAGTAGTAAATTATCGGGAACTGAAAAATCTCGGTAATGTCTACTATTGAACACTACTGCACTTCTTAACACTACCAGTATTGTATAGCGATGTCCTACTGCCATAGGTTCATAAATAGCCGGTAAAGAAAGGAGCGTAAAACTCTATGGTGGGAAAGAGCCTTGTCATTTAGGTTTTCCACAGGGGAAGAAGGGGGAGCTAATTCTTAGATGGGAATTTGTCCGAATGAAAAAAACGAGAAACAGGGAGGGTGGGGGGACTGAAAACATTTTGAATAGGGAGCGGGGAGCTTAAGTTTCCAGTTTAAGTTTTCCTTGCGACGAGTGCCTTTCAGTGACGAGAGATTTTGGGAGGGTACCGCTTTAAAAGCCATTGGTGTCCGTTCGGACGTCCTTCTGCTGCTGTTACTACTGCTGGTGGTGGTGGTGGTTACGCTGAAATGAGTCCCAAAGTGCTAGGACAAAATTCACAGCTGTAGTGAAAGGAAGAGCTCTGAGATTGGACCGAAGAACTGAGATTAAACAGAAGAATATGCTTGAAAAGCAGATCAAAATACTCCATTGTCAAGCTCAACCCTTGTTGTGTGTCCTGCTCTTTGAATTACTTTTAATTTGAGATTGTTCTATAAGAGCATCCCATTTTAGCAACACATTCCTCCAAAATACGTCCACTGTTTACAGTTTTTCAGGATCATTATGATAGTCACTCTTTGAGCTCCAACCGTCTACCGTCTGTAACTCTAAAAATTCATCCTGTCCCAAGCTCCCAAGACATTTTTCCATGCTTTCCTAATCCTCCTAATACGTCCACTGTTTACAGTTTTTCAGGATCATTATGATAGTCACTCTTTGAGCTCCAACCGTCTACCGTCTGTAACTCTAAAAATTTATCCTGTCCCAAGCTCCCAAGACATTTTTCCATGCTTTCCTAATCCTCCATTCCGAATTCCGTCCGAACCGCTCAGAGCGAAAAGGACCTTTGAAATTTCGAATGTTCTTTGTAATTGTAGATTCAAAAACAACATCCACTATTGTGCGGCAAAGTGGATCAAAAGTTTTCCCTTTCCTTTCCCTTCTCGTTTGAAGTTTTGTTCGAATTATTCGAAGCAAGTTGATAGATCTCGGGGAAAAAAAGAAAATGGAACTTGTCAACTCTCAGAGCTTAGTGTTGGAAAAGGGTCTGTGGTATTGTGTTAGTGGGATTTTCATTGGATTCACTGGTCCGAGATATTCACGGGTTGTGGATTCCGTGACAGGTTGATCATTTTGTTGGGACCGTTTTGAGTTTGACGCTTCCTTGTTGGGTTGAATTGTTTTGTTGAAACTCCAGTCCATCAATGATAAAATTATGAAGAATTCACTTGCTTTTACCTCTCTTTTTCATAAAGAAATCACAGACAGTGTGTCATATTATTGTGTAAACTTAGCTCCTCGAAAGTTTTTTACCTTTGAACTCTACATTATGGACACCATATAAATTGCGAAAGATGTTGATATTGCTAGATTTTAGGTCTAGCGTTTCTTGGGTTGGGGAATCTGTTGCCCTCTGTTCAGCTTATACTATCTGTGAACTACTACGAATGTACGAATATTAACACGACCACTCCCGTTCATATTTCAACACGCCCGCTTCTTTGTGTTTCAGAAGACACCGAGAACATCTCGAGCGTCACGTCCGCTGTCAACATCGTCACCACTTCCATCGTGATCAGCATCTGTTTTCTTCTCCTCCTCGTGCTTCTCATTTGCAAGGTGACGCGTAGCGCTGGATGTGAGGAGCATATGGTGGAGAAGGTGAGCACCTCCCACCTCCATCATCTCCACCAGAAGAGCAAAGACTTGGACGAGGCGGCGGATCCGGACATTATTCCGGCCAAGTTCGGTGAGTAGATTTCAGGGGGAAGTTTCTAAAGGGGGAGATTTTTGAAGGATATTTGGTTAAAAGTGAAGCAGTGGTTTTAGGAATGAAGGTAGCCTTGATAACGATATATATATTTTTTTTAATGATTTGTATTTGATTTGCCTGGCCAGTTCCATGAAAAACTTTCGATTTTGTACTTCGTTCCTCTTAAAGAATTTGGGAAAAAAATCATTTGAAAACTTTTAGGCGCGAAAAACGAAGTGGTAATCATTCTACCACTGCCTTATTAAGGGTTAAGTAAAAAAGTAAGTCTTTTCTTCTTCTTCTTCTTCTTCTTCTGCTTCTTCTAAGTGACAGGATTCTCAAGATTGAGCTCTTCCACCCAACCACTGATTAGGAAGTTACCTCCTTCTTTCTAGCCCTTTCCTATGGGGTCGGCGTTTCTGGGCAGTCCTCTCAGCCGGCCACTCACTATCAGGTAGACCTGACAGGTACGCCTGAACAGGTCCGTCTGTCAGATTTATCTGATAGTGAGTGGCCGGTCTTTTATTCAGCCCTATCGTGTACCTCATGTTCTGATAAATTGTTCGCACTCAAGGCTTGATTCACACAATCTTTCCAGCTTTTTTTCGGTTTCCCTCGCAATTTTCTCCCCCTCACTTCCATTCTATCAACTCTTTTCCCTTTCTACCCTTCCCTAAAAGTATCCAATAGAAGAGTTATAACGTAAGCAACCATAGGTTTTACATGAAAAATACCTGAAAAACTATGCAATCGTGAACTCATTTCAAGAAATGTGCTATCTCTTTGTCAGACCCTGTAACGAGACTCCCTCTCCTAAATTTAATCTTTTGCCATCCATATTTATGTGTGTATTCCCCCTCCTCGTATTACAACTCACAGAATAAGCCTTCGAAATGTCTTCATTTTCACTGCCTCCTCCCTAACGTCCCTTCCTACATGCCTACAGCATAAACTGTCGTTCCCAACCGCCCCTTATCTTTTCGCTGAATTATTTTTTTTTTTTTTTTTTTTTTTTTTTTTCTTGAGAATGTGCCTACGCTACGTAACCTTTGGAGTTTTGGAAATAAAACAGCTGCAGACCGAAATAAATTCCCACCGCGTCTGAAAACGTGCTTTGATAATTCCAAGAATTAATGTCTTTTGAGATATCTAATCTTAAGCAAAAGGTTAGCCACGTTTTTATTCCGAACTTCTTTAATAGGGGGTTTAACTTGTATAACTGCTAAGTTCTTTGGTCACGGGGGACTTACCCTCCATTGAGCAGGAGCTACCCTCCTACTCTTAATATTTACCTCACTAGCCTGAGAGGGGACATCAGCACAAGATTCCCCAGATGGTCACACGTCCGGAAACCAACCACGTGAAACGATGAACTTAAGGAATCCTTTCACGCTCAAACGTCTCGTCTGATAGACCGCTATCTCACAGACTTAGGTCTGTCATACCGTGTGTGGCGGAAAAAGCTCGAGGTCTGTCAGACGGTCTGATCGTGAATACCGGGCAATTAGGCAATCTGATTTTAATCCATGGTTATTTTAACTCTCTGTTCCATGAACGAGAGATTTTGGGAGGGTACCGCTTTAAAAGCCATTGGTGTCCGTTCGGACGTCCTTCTGCTGCTGTTACTACTGCTGGTGGTGGTGGTTACGCTGAAATGAGTCCCAAAGTGCTAGGACAAAATTCACAGCTGTAGTGAAAGGAAAAGAGCTCTGAGATTGGACCGAAGAACTGAGATTAAACGAAAACGTAAGTTTTTTTTTTTTTTTTTGTTCTTCCTCTTCTTCTTCTTCTGCTTCTTCTTCTTCTTAAGTGGCAGCATTCTCAAGATTGAGCTCTTCCACCCAACCACTGATTAGGAAGTTATCTCCTTCTTTCTAGCCCTTTCCTATAGGGTCGGCGTTTCTGGGCAGTCCCCTCAGCCGGCCACTCCCTATCAGGTAAACCTGACAGGTACGCCTGAACAGGTCCGTCTGTCAGGTTTACCTGATAGTGAGTGGCCGGTCTTTTATTCAGCCCTATCGTGTACCTCATGTTCTGGTAAATTGTTCGCACTCAAGTCTTGATTCACACAATCTTTCCAGCTTTTTTTCGGTTTCCCTCGCAATTTTCTCCCCCTCACTTCCATTCTATCAACTCTTTTCCCTTTCTACCCTTCCCTAAAAGTATCCAATAGAAGAGTTATAACGTAAGCAACCATAGGTTTTACATGAAAAATACCTGAAAAACTATGCAATCGTCAACTCATTTCAAGAAATGTGCTATCTCTTTGTCAGACCCTGTAACGAGACTCCCTCTCCTAAACGTCTTTAATCTTTTGCCATCCATATTTATGTGTGTATTCCCCTCCTCTTATTACAACTCACAGAATAAGCCTTCGAAATGTCTTCATTTTCACTGCCTCCTCCCTAACCTCCCTTCCTACATGCCTACAGCATAAACTGTCGTTCCCAACCGCCCCTTATCTTTTCGCTGAAAAGAAAGCAAACCGCTAGATGTTGGTTTGGGGATCCCATTAACTATTTATGTGAAGTCCCCTATGTTCTTTGACGAGAAAAAAAGCACAGAGAGGATTTGAAAAGAATTTAGGGGGTTGCTGTGGCATTTGAGAGAAATAAAAGAAATGGAAAATATAAAACACAGCGGACTGAAATGTTTCGACTAAAGGATACATTACTATCTCTTCGGTACTGTTATGTGTTTGGTAATTTGGTGTGTAGGCGCCTATAGTCAATCGACATCGCATCGCCTCAACATAAACACATCCACACTATAAACTTTTCTTTTTCATTCCACCAAAATCCTTTGATACTACCCTATTTATACGGGAATACGGGTCCCAGTCCTTGACTGTAGTGCAGACATGTCGTAATTTTCTTAAAGGATACCTTGGGTACATGAGAAGTTCGAGAGAATATCAATAGTTTCATATTCATACTCACACTGTTTAGGTCCTAAAATGTCAAGTTCACCTCTTAAACCTAGAAAATATAAAACACAGCGGACTGAAATGTTTCGACTAAAGGATACATTACTATCTCTTCGGTACTGTTATGTGTTTGGTAATTTGGTATGTAGGCGCCTATAGTCAATCGACATCGCATCGCCTCATCATAAACACATCTACACTATAAACTTTTCTTTTTCATTCCATCAAAATCCTTTGATACTACCCTATTTATACGGGAATACGGGTCCCAGTCCTTGACTGTAGTGCAGACATTTCGTAATTTTCTTAAACGATACCTTGGGTATATGAGTAGTTCGAGAAAATATCAATACCTTCATATTCATACTCACATTGTTTAGGTCCTAAAATGTCAAGTTCACCTCTTAAACCTACTGTTTCGTTTAACTGCTGTTCAAATTATTTATTCTACCTAATTTGTACTCGAAAGTATTTCTCTTTTTCAAGAAGGTCTCCAAGGACTCTTTAAAAGGGCAAAAAGCTTTTCCAAAGACAACTGAACGG
This sequence comes from Diaphorina citri, assembly GCF_000475195.1. Taxonomy (NCBI): domain Eukaryota; kingdom Metazoa; phylum Arthropoda; class Insecta; order Hemiptera; family Psyllidae; genus Diaphorina; species Diaphorina citri. The sequence goes on along the minus strand of NW_007377975.1, from coordinate 2,576 downwards.
GCTCTTTAATTTCTCTTTTTCAAGAAGGTCTCCAAGGACTCTTTAAAAGGGCAAAAAGCTTTTCCAAAGACAACTGAACGGGCTCTTTATTTTTTTTATGTTATCAAAAGATTTAATGTCGGAATTTTTCCTTCTGGAAAGAGTTCCGTTTTTTTATATGTACAAAAATGAGCTCCATTAAACAAGTAGGTACTTATAATTTTACGGTCAGATAAAGTTTCAGAAAGCTTTCGGAATTTTTTGACTCTTTATACGCCTTTTTTCCTTGTAAAGTTTTCTCAGAAGTTTTTTCTCCTTTTTTTCTTCTCAGTCTGGAGAATCGTAATAATATTAATGTTGCCTTTTCTCGTTGGGATTTCCCAAACGTATTGTCTTTGCCTCCTTCTCCTTCTTGTTCTGTTTGCATTGACTTTGTTATTAGAACATTTATATGGCCTATAAATGTTTCAATCTATTAGAGCAACTTTCGTTTCAATGTGATATACGATGTTGCTGTGTTTTGTCGCATGGAACTTTGGTCCGTGCTTTGAGAGAACTTTGAGAGCTATTAGGAATGGTGTAGGTAGAGGAGAGTGGGTCTACTTATACTTTAGGTAATTTAGGTAGGCCGTTGTTCAGATTCACCAAGTTGATTTGGCGAATCTGGCGGTTTGCTGATTGTAGGATTAGGGTTTATGTGACCATCTATTTTTTGAATATTCTGATTTATTGCGATTAAAATTAATCACTTGCAAACTTTGCCTAATCAAAACTCGACAATTTCTGATTCCAGACCTATCATGTCCTCCCCTACATCAGCAAAAGTCCTCCCCCCACGTACGACCTTGAACTGAAAGCTTCCAGTAGTCCGGAACCGGTTTTCAAAGAAGTCCAACAGAGGACGTCGACCCTCAAGAAACAGAAACCTTACGGCGAGCTTTTGGAGACAAAATCCGACGAGCTGAACGGAAAAACCATCAGTGAGAAGCTCATGTCAAATAGGTTACCAGAAAGTTGTGTATAATGTTTGTATAAACCCTTAACCAACCTTTCCAAACCTCTTGTAAGTAAAGTGCTACTTGTATACATTTGTAATTCTTGTTTCGAAATACTTTGTATATTCCATGTTAATTTCGTGTACATATCTACTGGTTTAGGATGTTTCTTTGTATTTATGTTCTGTCTAAAATTTTATTGATGTGTATAGGTCGAGCAGGTATCAAAAGTCTTTTCTAAGCGTTACCTACTTACTTTTTATGATGTGCCATTTCAATTTTTCGTTATTGTTCACTTTGTAAAGTTCTATTTTTGTTCTTGTCTAGATCCATACGACTTATTTCTTCCACTTTAACCACTTTGTCAATCCAGAATAGATCTTCTTGGATTATTTTTTGAAGAACTTCGGCAACTGTTTTAAACAGGTCAGAATTATCAGGAATATTGTCAGCTTTTTTAATTTACTTTTCTCTTCATTTAGTACCTATAAGAAGTAAGAGAACCAACTCAGCTTTTATTATTTGAAGAAATAAACATGACGTAGGCAGCCTATGACTGGTTGCTGTTAAACACAATGTATTTACCATTCAACAAGGATTTTTTGGACTCAGGAAACTAGTTCATTGTTTTCAGTCCGATTCTCTTCTTTTTTTTTCAGTATAATATGATATATTTATTTAAAAATACATTGAAAATCTCAAATAAAACACCCTTTCCCGGTTTTCATGTCCTGGAAGGGCACTCAAAATCGAAGCCGCATTCCCACGCTGAACTGCCAGGCTTATACGTTGGAGTAGGTAAAATCTTGCTTTTTTTCCCTCCTTGGAAACACCTTTCAGATTTTCCTTCTTTCAGTTCCCTTTCTTTTCCATTTTTTTTTTTTTTTCAGTATAATATGATATAATTAATATAATTATTTATTTAAAAATACATTGAAAATCACAAATTGGGTATCTGTTCAGAGTTTTCATGTCCTGGAAGGGCACTCAAAATCGAAGCCGCATTCCCACGCTGGACTGCCAGGCTTATACGTTGGAGTAGGTAAAGTCTCGTTTTTTTCTCTCCTTGTAAACACCTTTCAGATTTTCCTTCTTTCAGTTCCCTTTCCTTTCCATTTCTTCCCAACTTTCCTCATCATTCTCATTCCCTTTCGCCCATTCTTCTCATCCATTTTCCTTCGCAAACTTTCTCTTTCCGTGAATTTCGTGCTAGTAATGACGAGGAGATAAAAGCGAGGAAAAAGTTGACTGACACACAAAGACGTCTCCCCATTATACTGCCGCGTTTCAGTAGCTCATTTCCCCATGTAGAGTGCAAACTGTAGAGTGTAGAGTCTGTAGAGTGCATGTTCTAAATACATCATCCTTTGTCTCGAATGTAGGACATCAACGCTTTTAAACAACAGAGCCTATATTGACCTTTTTTTTCTAGACTTCTTTTTCGTTACATTCCTGGCATAAATATTTATTCCTGGCATAATCATCTATTTTGGCATAATTATCTATCTATAGGTTGGTAGGTTTTTTTTTTTTTTTCATAAATTTATTTTAAAAGGGGCACGACTTCGATTGTCATTAGCCCCGTTGGGAGGTAGTTGAGGG
>NW_007377974.1:53301-176735 GCF_000475195.1 Diaphorina citri | reverse complement strand
GAGAAGAATGGAGGAATGTCATTAGAAGAATCTGAGCAACCTTCGGCTACGAAGACGCAACAACAATGAATGAATGAAGAGACATTTGAATCTGAATTGTGATGTACCATAAATTGGAGGATTGGGGAAAAATAACACCTCCCTGAGTTACCCCTGAACACCCAAGATATTTTACTTTCCTCTTCCTCGTCATTTGTCTTGTAAATACGACGTCTTCTCATTTGTCTTATAAACGTATACCTTTATGGCACTCATTTCTCATAATCCAATAATCCACATCAACTAATCTACTAATCCACTCCATTCGCGGCTCGATTTAATTTTCCTCGCTCCTCTATTAAAACCTTTATTTAATTCCGTTCCGGTGAATTACAGAGAGAACTCAATTAAAAAATATTAATTAACTGGAGAACTTCATTTATAAAGACATAAGAGCGGTTCCTAACCTATGGGCCGCGGAACTATAGCGGACCAAAAATGGTGCGTGAGACGTTTAAAGCTTTTTTCGAAAAATCATGTCATAATAAAACGTTAAATAAGTAGGTATACCAAATACATACTCATTAAACTCATTTCAATTTGTCAACAAGGGTCGTATTTTCTTTTCGGAAACTGAGACAGTTTAACTTTTACACGGGAATTTGTTTGACCACTAGGTGGCGTGATAGCGCCAGTACTGAACCATTGGAACCAAGATGGCGCATTCCCAACTATCGATGGTTTAGTGTCTCTCCCTCCAGAAAATACAAAATACACCTTTATCTAAGTCCAAAATTAAGTGGTCCGCAAAGTAATAAGGGTATTAGTGGTCCGCCACCAAAAGGTTAAGAACCCCTACATCAGAGACTATTAGAGTTGGCAACACAGCCATCAATCTCCTCGGGTCCGAAATCGGTGATTTTCAAGATTTCAAGAGAGCTTTAGATCATCTCGAATAATTTTTACTTTCTGTTACACTATTTAAGGGGAACCTAGGGTAATGAATAAAGTGTTGGTACCACACATTACCTACTTACATTGTCTAATGCTTAATGTGATTTGCTTTCAACTCTGAGAGCTTGTGTACAAAAATCTAGTGTGAATATCACACAATTTTCTATAACCTACATTACGGAACCAACAAATTTCAACATTAAAATTTGAAAAAGAAAAAAAAAAATCTGAAGAAAGTTGTAGGTAATAGAAAGTCGTGTGATATTAACGCCGAACACTATTTAAGGGGAACCTAGGGTAATGAATAAAGTGTTGGTACCACACATTACCTACTTACATTGTCTAATGCTTAATGTGATTTGCGTTCAACTCTGAGTGCTTGTGTATACAAAAATCTAGTGTGAATATCACACAATTTTCTATTACCTACATTACGGAACCAACAAATTTCAACATTAAAATTTGAGAAGAAAAAAAAATCCGAAGAAAGTTGTAGGTAATAGAAAGTCGTGTGATATTAATGCCGAGTTTTTCTGTCTTAGAGTGATCGGATTGGTTCAGATCTTAATTACCCTACGGTAGTAACACAAGTAATGTACCATTATCTTCCATTGATATCTCTATTACCCGTCCATTGCCTACCTAGACCTCTATAGCTTCGAGCATAAGTAGACCTACTGGTATACATAATTATACTCTAAGCACAAGTTACGTCTTACGTGAAGTCCTGCTTCACCCGGATTTATTGTACCATTTATAGGTAGCACCTAGCACAGTTTTGCCGTTTTAAAACATTAGAAAAGATATGAATACGAAAATTAGTGGAGATTTCAAAATTACCTACTTTATACACCTTACATACTTGTAATTAGTGGAGATAGCAAAATTACTTAAAATAGTGGAGATGTCAATTTCACTCAAATCGTGGATACTATGAATTCAACGTGCTATCGCCGCGGGATGAAGAACCTTTTCAAATGCTGTTTCATGCAAATTTAAACTCCAAACTCCGGTATATTGGTCTCCTGATTTACAAAACACCCTGTAATCCCTGTATAAAGGCCTGGCCTGCTTCAAATAGGTCGTTTACAATGTACTATTAGTCTATTAATAGGAATTATCAAAGGATTTATTACTTATTTATTTATTTTATTAGTTCTTAGAACTGATTTATTTTTTTCGAGGACAAACCTCAATAGTTCCGCTCTGCCGAAAATTGATACACGGATTCCAAACAAATCAATTCTCAGAATTTTATTGATTCGTGAGTAATCAACTAATTGGAAGATTAACGTTCTGTAACTTTATAAATTAATTAAGTCAGAAAAGGTTGTAAGAATTACGATAAGAAACGCGTCTGTAATTAAATCTCGCACCTAATCAACAATAGGTGATTGTTCGGAGCTTTTAGCCACACTTGGCGTGTATTCCGTAGGTTAACTCTTTAGGTTCATTTCCCGGAAAGGTTGAAATATTTTCGGCAATTTCGGCTCTCTCTCGGGGCTCGGGGTCGGGGTGCACTCAACCTCCTGAGAACAATTTGAGAAGTTCTTTATTCTCTCTTTCTTTCTTTTTCTCTCTCAATTTGTTTTTTATTCTCTCTCTCTTTATTCTCTCTCTCTTTCTCTCTCTCTCTCTCTCTCTCCCCCTCTCTCCCTCTCTATTTTCTTTCTTCCTCAGTTATCATTATTTTTTCTGTAAAATTTTCAAGTTCTCCATTGATTAGGTGTATTGGTACTTTTCTCATCTCCACTGAAAGTGATCAAACCTGTCCCAGAAGATATTCAAAATAACATGCCAATCCCAAACACAAATAATGACAATAAATGACATCTCTACGGTGTTGATTCAAACTCACCATCTCAGAAACGACACTTCACACAAGTCACCAATGACATTTCTTAATACAGGGTGTCCGGATAAGGACGCAAGATTTGAAAGGGTCCTCGTTGTTTCTCGTTTTAGTGACGAGAACTGGCCCCCATGATCCATGATCATTTAATTTGAACTTTCTGTGGGGGTGTCTAAAGTCACAGGTTTTACAACAACAAATCCACAAGCACTGAAACATTGAAAGGTGAAATTGAACTCTGCATCAACGAGATACAGCCTGATTTCCTCAAATGTGTCATCAAAAGTTTTGTCAAAAGAGAACGGCTGTGCCATCAAAGTCGATGAGGTCTTTACCTGTGAGGTAATGTTCCATACATGATTTCAGCATGTTTACTTCTCAATCTATGTAAGATATCTATTCTTTACCCTGGAAGCTGGAAACTAATGCTTTATTAAACAACCAAATCTTGCGATCTTATTGGGACACCCTTCAGAATTATGACGTCATCGCCTACGGGAGCGTATGCCGTGACGTCAAAGTTTACGAATAACCGGTATTTTTTAAATCGATTTATCTCGGTTTGAAAAAATCACAGGTGCTAATAGAATCTAAAGGTTAGGTGGTATAGAATGGCTTATGTCACTATCATAGGTCATTAACCTCGCCTAGTGGTTACCTTGTAGATACCCATCTTCCTTCAGCTCCAAATTTCCCTCTGTAATGAGATTTATCTGTCTGAGTCACCCTGGAAGTAAATCAAAAATGAATAAAAACAAATTAAGTAGCAGGTAATAAAAATAAAAAAAAGAAGAAGGAAAAAAAATGGGAAAAAACGAAAATAATAATCTGAATATTAACATACAGGGTGGTATAGGGTGGAGAGTTTTGAATAGAAATTCCATCACGTCCGTTTTTGTTTGCGTTAATCGGTGAAAAGAGACTTATGGTGGATTTCACCAATGACTTAATGAGAGATTTCACTAATGAGAGAAATTTTATTGATCCAAAAGGGAGTTTTTAATAATCCAAAAAGGAGATTTTAAAATTTCCTCCTATTTGGATCATTAAAAATTCTCCCATTGGTGAAATCTCTCATTAAGTCATTCGTGAAATCCAGGAATCAACAAAGGTCTTTAGCCTCTATTTGGTGACAAGCTATCCGCCTCCTCAAACTCAAATTAACCTCAACTGTCTTCACCTAGCCTGAGTGAGACTTTGAAAAGCAACCTCCGTGGCACACACGATGAGTCGATGACCTGAAGGAGGCTGTTCAAGTTGCCAATTTCTGGAAGTTAGTACCTTTCGTGTCTTACTGGGTATTACACTCACATTGTACACGAAAAAATTTTGGACATCCAATCATCCAATCTGTTCTCTTTAAACACCCGGTAATTCTTGTAATATGAAAAAGACAAAAAAAATCGAATAGGTGGGGGTAAGGAGGAGGAGGAGAAGAAGGAGGAGGAGGGGGAAGAAGGAGAAGGAGGAAGGCGAGGAGGAAATTCCGAATACGCCAGAATAGCAGGGACAAATAATATAAAAATTCCCAAATGGGAAGGAAGAAGAGAGGAAGCAAGGAGCAAAAGGAGATTGAGGGCTCAAGGAAGAGAGAGCAAAGGAGAGGAAGCAGTTAGCGAAAAGTATGAAGAAGGGAGTAAACAAGGTACTTCGATATTATTCGTTGAAAAGAAATCATAGAACATGGAACCTTTACTGCCAGCAGTGCGCGATTTCCCGGATGGTCAGTCACCATTGCGCACCGATCCGCATATAATACCAATCACTAACGTGATCTAACAATGATCCTTTAGAAACTGGTGCATTTGCCGTGCCATCGCCGCTGTATACTATTTTCTTTATTAGTAGTTCATCAAAAGCTTTCATCTTCCATTTTATTGGCATTTAGGCCAAGGTTTGAGTCCAAAGTAACTTCATAGTTATGTAATCTGTATAGTATGACAAGAGGTTCCCCAATTCCTTTGCAGGGACATAATACATTAAAATAACGAAAAATGGCCAAAAAGAAATTGAAAATAAATAAAGACAAACTTATATCCATAAAGTTGTAATATATCTACCTAATTGGCAAACCAAACAGGCTAAAAAACCAATACTTAACAAGAAGGCTTCTTGTTTGCTTCTAAAGGCACAAACTTCTCACAACTCATAAGAACATAACAGAACACAACATCAAGTACAAAGTGATGAACATGAAAGCACAATGGTCCGCGGCAGAAAATACTCAATTTTTGTTCATGTCTGAGATTTCATGATTGCAGGGACATAATACATTAAAATAACGAAAAATGGACAAAAAGAAATTGAAAATAAATAAAGACAAACTTGTATCCATAAAGTTGTTATATACCTAATTGGCAAACCAAACAAGCTAAAACCAATACTTAACAAGACGGCTTCTTGTTTGCTTCTAAAGGCACAAACTTGTCACAACTCATAAGAACATAACAGAACACAACATCAAGTACAAAGTGATGAACATGAAAGCACGACTTCCACTGAAGTCACTGAACACAAGATCCTCACATATGCAGAAGCAACCTCGGTCATCCACACCTTGGTAGATCCAAACACATAACTTACACCCATAATGAGATAGAAAATCAAGATCCAGACTCCCATAACTCAGAGCACCTCTTGTCAAAGCTCATTCCCAATCTATTTAATAAAATGATAAATATAATAAAATGTTATTTTAATTCGTACAAAGCAAGATTAATTTCATCTAGCTGCGAGAATCAAGAAGTGATATTCACACTTCCATATTATAACTTTATTTGTTGCTTTGTCACCAAGAAAGTTCTAGTTTGATGGCGCCCTGACTAGTTCAGTTTCATTTAGAAAGGAAGTTTTCATGTCACTAACAATGTGAATTGGTTATTTTTTTTTTTTTTTTTTTTTTTTTTTTTTTTTTTTTTTTTCTCTGTATGTATGAATAAGTATTGGACCTATGTGACGCAATGTAGCTACTACGTAGCTAATTCAATACGAGTAATGTCATACTTTTTTTTTGATGATGATTAGGGACTGAAAATTTGCCCCTATAAGCGCTGTGTCTAACTGTCCACACATAGTCGACGGTCGATCGACGGCATCAACTATGTGTGGACACAAGCTTTCGACTTGAATTTTGAGTAACTGAAGATAGTTTGATGGGGGTTTAGGGTTTTTAGTGACGTTAGATTCACCCTCCACGTTAGGTTCACCCTACCTGTTTCCTATCTGCACGACATTCGAAGTTCACAGCACTAATCTACAGCACTGAGGTTGGTCTGTTTGTCCGCGGACACTCACTATCAGGTAGACCTGAGAGGCGGACCTGTTCAGGTCTACCTGATAGTGAATGGCCAGCGTTGGGTATTTAGTACCGTCTACTTACCCATACTTACATAAATAGGTGAAAAGGAAAGGAAAACAAATTAACTGATTAATTTGTTTTTCAATGCATAAATTCCTACTTACCTATAACTATTAACTACTTAACTTACACCTATTAATAGTATATATTGTTCGTACGTATATTGGTACCTAATACTTACCATGTAGGGACCTACTTTTACAGGTACAGTGTGATCAAAATGTTGTGTACATAATTGTTATTACTAAACAATTAGACCAAACTTTATTTTTTTTTAAAAAAAATAAATATATAGAAAGGGTAACAAAAATTAAAGGTACAAAATAAAGTTTGATTAAGGGTGAGGTTAGTGACTATAATAATTGTTAATTTACCTAATTTTATCTTCGCATTTGAACGGTTTTAGACTTCGTAGATAGAGATCTCCTAATACGCCTAACTGAAGACAGCTAAACTAAAGTGGATGTCTAAACTCTAGATTGACAAAGGCATTGGAAACAGTGACTTAAATTATTTCTCTATTATTATTGCTTTTTAAGGTATTAAGTTATTTTTTGTTCGAACATAATCTTAAAAATGGCCTTTCCCTGACTATTCTTTTATATGGCTACTGATGGGAGTCGAACTACAGTCCACTCGGTTATGAATCCAACCCATTAACTGCTCTACATACAAGGAATCTATAAACTCAAGTTTCTTATACGAACGGCTGGCTTTCTCCTATCCTGTCTTCCTTCTCTCTTCGATTTCGGGACGATAAGACCATAGCAGTTATAGTTCCCTCTATCAAACCTCTTTAAAAAAAAGGTTACTATACATACTGTTACTGTGGTCAAAATCTGAAACAATGTTGAGGAAAAAATTCCATACCTCGGTCAGAATTGAACCCGAGCCCTCCTGAATCATCTGATTGACCTCTGGCGTTCAGTAACATTCCAGTCCAGTTTCAATTGGATATGTAGCTGTACATGTGGACTGGAATGTCACTGAACGTCAGTGGTCAATAGTTGGACTGCCTACTGGCCTCTTTCAATCCACCCGTAATTACTAATCATCGCCAACCTTCAATCGGAGACGGTGTGACAAGAAGACGATTGCTAAATTGGGAATCGGTCTTAACGCAATGTAATCCAACTAAAAGGTTCCATTCAACATTTTGATTGTGAAAAGGTTGCAGACTTATCGCAAAACTCTTGACGGAGTCTTTCGACGGAGCTTCCGAAAGCTAGTGCTCTCATTCCCTTATTCTGCCTACGTCAGAGCCACAAACCCCATTACATGACATTTGTATTCAAACACAAAACACATCGCAATATAATGTCCTAGAGAACGAACACATGTAAATAAAACATACGGGGAAACACAAGAAAACATGTTGTAAACACATGGAATAAACATGGAGAGGTGAGCGCCGTGCTGAGATTGGGACAACACATTGCTTACACCGGGAAATATTACGAAGAAAATGAGACTGCAAGTCTTCTTCTTCCTAGCCTTTTCCTATTTAAATAGGGTCGGCGTTTCTTGTCAGTCTCTTTCAGGCAACCCTATTGTGTACCTCGTTTCCTGTAATCCTGATAAATTTAGAGTATTCAGGCTGCAAGTACTACTGTCTATTTGATTTTGTGTAACACAGTCAAACCTGTCTAATTGGGGACCTTCTGGTTAAACGGGAGAAAAAATCATGACCAATTCATTTGTAATATTGGGAAACACTTTTGTGATTGGGAAATCTGGTCAAAGGGAAAATATTGTCGGTCCCTGGGATTCCCAAATAGGCAGGTTCGACTGTATTGGTGAATTTGACAACAATAACAGTAGTCTACCGATGGAGTCAAAAGTAAAGGACCTCCTTGTCAGTCTTCTACCGGATAGTTGCGCGTCTGCCTTGTAAGCGCTAGGTCACGAGCTCGATTCCCGCCCGGGACAGACTTTATTCTAAACAGATAAGTCTGAAGGTTCGTGCTCGGGACAGCTAAGCTTTCTTCTATCCTGTTTTCCTTCTCTTTTCGATTTCGGGACTATAAGACCTCAGTGGTTACAGTTCTATAAATCCCCCAAAAAGAACATCTAAAGGCACAATTCACACTCAATCTAAACGAGAACACATGTAAATAAAACATACGGGGAAACACAAGAAAACATGTTGTAAACACATGGAATAAACATGGAGAGGTGAGCGCCGTGCGAATTGGGACAACACATTGCTTGCACCGGAATTATGAAGAAGAAAAACCAACCTCAGTGGTGCAGTGGTTAGCACGGTGGACTTTGAATCTGGAGGTTGGTGGTTCGAGTCCAAGTCAAGTCACAAAATTTAGCGTAGTATATTAAGCGGGGACGACATTTTTGATAAGCATTGATGCTCAACACAATTAAAATTCCTTTTTTTTATATATAGGTTTTTTTTATTATGAAGAAATTGAGACTGCAAGTGCTGTCTATTTATTTTGTATAACACAGTCAAACCTGTCTGATTGGGGACCTTCTAAATGTAAAACCTGGTTAAACGGGAGAAAAAATCATGACCATTTCATTTGTAATATTGGGAAACACTTTTGTAATTGGGAAATCTGGTCAAAGGGAAAATATTGTCGGTCCCTTGGATTCCCAAATAGGCAGGTTCGACTGTATTGGTGAATTTGACAACAATGACAGCTGTAGTCTACCGATGGAGTGAAAAGTAAAGGACCTCCTTGTCAGTCTTCTACCGGATAGTTGCGCGTCTGCCTTGTAAGCGCTAGGTCATGAGCTCGATTCCCGCCCCGGGGCGGACTTTATTCTAAACAGATAAGTCTGAAGGTTCGTGCTCGGGACAGCTAGCTTTCTTCTATTATCCTGTTTTCCTTCTCTCTTCGATTTCGAGACTATATAAGACCTCAGTGGTTACAGTCCTATAAATCCCCCAAAAAGAACATCTAGGTAAAGGCACAATTCACACGATAAGATTTCCCGCGAAACTGTGGCAATCTTTTCGTTCTTCTCAATATGTTTCTCTGGTGCTCATTCATTGAAAAAGTTGAATACATAGTTTTTCATTGTAACTAAATACCTACCTTTAATTATGCAGTTTCATTTGTATGATCTGCCATTTTGCTTCCTATGACTCCCGAGATAGCTAGAATATGAATTATGTAGGTAATAGTTGAGCTACCTTTGGACTTTTTTAATATTTTATTCACTAGTTATATTAGATAGTACCTAGTAGGTTTGTCATAATCTCAGGAGGTAGGTCAGATTTGTGGTTCTCACAATTATTCTCTCCTTCTCCTCCTCCTCCTCCTCCTCCTCCTGCTCCTCCTCTTTCTTCTTCTTTTTCTTCTTCTTCTTTTCTTTCTTCTTCGTCTTCCTCTTCTTCTTCTTCTTCTTTTTCTTCGTCTTCTTCTTCTTCTTCTTTTCTTTCTTCTTCTTCTTCCTCCTTTCTTTTTTCTTTCGTTCCCTTTCCATTCGTATATTTCCATACATCTATTTGAATTGTCCAATACGTTTTGCAAACCTTTCCCGAGGGATTATTTCCATTATCCGATCATCATTCGTTTTGCATAGATTATTATCCGTGTTATTACAAAGTTTTACATAGGTAGGTACAGGTTTTGTGTTACCGACCGATCGAAGTGAGGTTCCAGTTTTCACTTGATGATCTCGCACTTCGCAGTCTTTGATCGTCTGTTATGAGTTATAAGTCTGTTTGTTTGTTTGTTTGTTTGTTTGTCTGTTTGTTTGTTTTAGGGCGATGCGATTTCCGCGCGATTGCCAAACCTTTCCCGAGGGATTATTTCCATTATCCGATCATCATTCGTTTTGCATAGATTATTATCCGTGTTATTACAAAGTTTTACATACAGGTTTTGTGTTACTGACCGATCGAAGTGAGGTTCCAGTTTTCACTTGATGATCTCGCACTTCGCAGTCTTTGTTCGTCTGTTATGAACTTATGAGTTATAAGTCTGTTTGTTTGTTTTAGGGTAGGGCGATGCGATTTCCGCGCGATTGCTGCAATGGAGGAGTTGCAATTGGGAAAATATTATTAATAAAAGGTCGATTCCTACGTAAAAAGTTGTGAAAAATCCAAATCTGAGGTCAAAACTCGGAAAAAGTAAAAGGTCGAAAATTCAATTTTTAATTGCCGTTCTAATGAAAAAGTTCGAAGAGTTGTGACGTCAGATTTCACGTCAAAATGCGCAGAAACGCTTGCGGGTTCTAGAGATAGAGCGATCAGTGTGTGAACTATGAAATGTGAAATGTGAATGAGTGAATGGATCTCGTTCTTATAATATAAGATTGTCTGTGTTGCTTTCCATGTCTTTATGTCGTTTATGCGTGTTGAAACTTTTGAGAAAGTTCGAAGAGTTGTGACGTCAGATTTCACGTCAAAATGCGCAGAAACGCTTGCGGACAATCAAACGAAGCGGGAGTCATGAATTATGACGTCATCGCCTACGGGAGCGTATGCCGTGACGTCAAAGTTTACGAATAACCGGTATTTTTTAAATCGATTTATCTCGGTACCTAATCTAGGTTTGAAAAAATCACAGGTGCTAATAGAATCTAAAGGTTAGGTGGTATAGAATGGCTTACGACACTCTCATAGGTCATTAACCTCGCCTAGTGGTTACCTTGTAGATACCCATCTTCCTTCAGCTCCAAATTTCCTAAAAAAAAAAAAATGGGAAAAAACGAAAATAATAATCTGAATATTAACATACAGGGTGGTATAGGGTGGAGAGTTTTGAATAGAAATTTCATCACGTCCGTTTTTGTTTGCGTTCATCGGTGAAAAGAGACTTATGGTGGATTTCGCCAATGACTTAATGAGAGATTTCACTAATGAGAGAAATTTTATTTATCCAAAAGGGAGTTTTTAATAATCCAAAAAGGAGATTTTAAAATTTCCTCCTATTTGGATCATTAAAAATTCTCCCATTGGTGAAATCTCTCATTAAGTCATTCGTGAAATCCAGGAATCAACAAAGGTCTTTAATAGTGACGAGGAACTTACCCTCTATTTGGCGACAAGCTACCCGCCTCCTCAAACTCAAATTAACCTCAACTGTCCTCACCTAGCCTGAGTGAGACTTTCACCCATATTACTTTATGAACAAAATGCTGGCTCTTAAGTTCGTGCCAAGCATAGTCTCAAGGCATTTGATTGGTCAATTTTGACTTGAGACTGATCTAAGAACGATCATTCTTGTTCATAAATACGAGTGTAACACTAACACCCATATTTATGAACAAAATGCTGGCTCTTAAGTTCGTGCCAAGCATAGTCTCAAGGCATTTGATTGGTCAATTTTGACTTGAGACTGATCTAAGAACGATCATTCTTGTTCATAAATACGAGTGTAAGAAAAGCAACCTCCGTGGCACACACGATGACTTGAAGGAGGCAAACCAGAAAGCTGTTCAAGTTGCAAACTTCTGGAAGTTCAAGATATAAAGGTGGTTCCGGAAACGGAAAGTAGGTACCTTCCGTGTCCTACTGTGGGTATTACACATTGCACACGAAAACCTTTTGGACATTCAACCATCCAATCTGTTCTCTTTAAACACCCGGTAATTCTTGTAATGTGAAAAAGACAAAAAAAAATCGAATAGGTGGGGGCAAGGAGGAGGAGGAGGAGAAGGAGGAGGGAGAAGAAGGAGAAGGGGGAAGGCGAGGAGGAAATTCCGAATACGCCAGAATAGCAGGGACAAATAATATAAAAAATCCCAAATGGGAAGGAAGAAGGGAGCAAAAGGGAGAAAGCAAGGAGCAAAAGGAGATGGAGGGTTCAAGGAAGGGGGAGCAAAGGAGAGGAAGCAGTTAGCGAAAAGTATGAAGAAGGGAATAAACAAGAGGGAGCAGAGAGCATACCAAGGGACTTATAACTCACGCTAAAGCGTTATGGTGAGATTAAAAAATAATCGAGAAAATCAAAGACCGAGGGATTTATGTGCGGCGGATTATCTGTTCTCCCTTGGGGGAAAGAATGTGATGGAGGGGAAAAAAATTTGTTGGGGTTTTTTTTTTTTTTTTTTTTTTTTTTTTTTTTTTTTCTCTCTCTGTATGTATGAATTTATGTAATGGACCTATGTGACGCAATGTATACCTAACTACGTAGCTAATTCACTACGAGTAGTGTCTATTGTCATACTTTTTTTATTATTATTTATTTATTTATTTATTATTATTATTATTATTATTATTATTTATGATTAGGGACTGAAAATTTGCCCCTATAAGCGCTCTGTCTAACTGTCCACACATAGTCGACGGTCGATCGACGGCATCAACTATGTGTGAACAGCTTTCGACTTGAATTTTGAGTAACTGAAAAAAGTTTGATGGGGGTTTAGGGTTTTTAGGGTTTTTAGTGACGTTAGATTCACCCTCCACGTTAGGTTCACCCTACCTGTTTCCTATCTGCACGACATTCGAAGTTCACAGCACTAATCTACACCACTGAGGTTGGTCTGTTTGTCCGGGCACTCACTATCAGGTAGACCTGAGAGGCGGACCTGTTCAGGTCTACCTGATAGTGAATGCCGAGCCGAAGGTATTTAGTACCGTCTACTTACCCGGCCATACCTACATAAATAGGTGAAAAGGAAAGGAAAACAAATTAACTGATTAATTTGTTTTTCAATGCATAAATACCTACTTACCTATAACTATTAACTACTTACACCTATTAATAGTAAATATTGTTCGTACGTATATTGGTACCTACTTACCATGTAGGGACCTACTTTTACAGGTACAGTGTGATCAAAATGTTGTGTACATAGTTATTATTATTAAACAATTAGGTAGACCAAACTTTATTTTCAAAATAAATCTATACAAATGGTAACAAAAATTAAAGGTACAAAATAAAGTTTGATTAAGGGTGAGGTTAATGCCTATAATAATGGGTGAGGTTAATGCCTATAATAATTAAGTATAACAATTATTGCTAATTTACCTTATAATTTTATCTTCGCATTTGAACGGTTTTAGACTTCAATATAGACAGAAGAGACATCCTATATACGCCTAACTGTGAAGACAGCTAAACTAAAGTGGATGTCTAAACTCTATAAACTCTAGATTGACAAAGGCATTGAAAACGGTGGCTTAAATTATTTCTCTATTATTATTGCTTTTTAAGGTATTAAGTTATTTGTTCGAACATAATCTTAAAAATGGCCTTCCCCTGACGATTCTTTTGTATGGCTACTGGGAGTCGAACTACAGTCCACTCGGTTATGAATCCAACCCGTTAACTGCTCTATACATACAAGGAATCTATAAACTCAAGTTTCTTATACAGAATATAAGGTGAAACTTTATTAACTCCCTTTATTAAAAGTGTTAAACACCTTACCTGCCTTTCCTTGGTTAAAATGAACTGCAGTGACCCGTGACTCCCAAGTCAGGACCCTTGGATTCCGAGAAATTGTACGTCTAATTCAAACATGATACCAGAAGGTCTCTCAGATAACACGGGTGGGATTGTTATTAACAATAAATTCATTGATAATTATTTCTTTTCCGATTAAAAAGGCGATAAGATTCCAATTTCTAGTGATCTAATTAATAAGAAATAGGCACAGAATTCAATAGAAGTGTTGCTCTCTTTTTGAGTTAACTGATTATGATTAACCCTTCCATGACGCGATTCTGGGAACAGATAAGATTTCCCGCGAAACTGTGGCAATCTTTTCGTTCTTCTCAATATGTTTCTCTGGTGCTCATTCATTGAAAAAGTTGAATACATGGTTTTTTCATTGTAACTAAATACCTTTGATTAGGTAGTTTCATTTGTATGATCTGCCATTTTGCTTCTTATGACTCCCGAGATAGCTAGAATATGAATTGTGTAATAGTTGAGCTACCTTTGGACTTTTTTAATATTTTATTCACTAGGTAGTTATCTTAGATAGTACTTAGTAGGTTTGTCATAATCTCAGGAGGTAGGTCAGATTTGTGGTTCTCACAATTGGCTCATTCATTGAAAAAGTTGAATACATGGTTTTTTCATTGTAACTAAATACCTTTGATTATGTAGTTTCATTTGTATGATCTGCCATTTTGCTTCTTATGACTCCCGAGATAGCTACCTAGAATATGAATTATGTAATTGTTGAGCTACCTTTGGACTTTTTTAATATTTTATTCACTAGTTATCTTAGATAGAATAGATAGTACCTAGTAGGTTTGTCATAATCTCAGGAGGTAGGTCAGATTTGTGGTTCTCACAATTGGGTATCTATCTTATCCACAACTTCTAATACATCATCACCATTATTAATATCATCACTTTCATCAATATCATCACAAGGCACCTTTCGAGTCTCGGTACCTCCGATTTCTTTTTCAATAAGTCTGCCTATCCTGTCACCGCTGGCATTGTACTTAGTCCTAATTATATTCGTTTCGCTTGTCAGAAGTGTCATTTCTCTTTGTAACTATTTGACATTCCTCTTTGTAATTTGACGTATCTCTTCCTAATTGTCCACGTCTTCATTTGGAAATCCATCTTAATCTTTGGATTCAATCTGAAGAGTAGGTATGGGTGTTTGTTGTTGTTTGGTGATTGTTGTGTTTATATTGATTTATTGTCTGTGTTGCTTTCCATGTTTTTATGTCGTTTATGCGTGTTGAAACTTTTGAATTTACAACTTCCATTGGTACCGTATCCAGTGAAGTATGTATAAATTAACATTCATATTCATTTATGTAATATAGACCTTCACAAAAGTGCTGAGTCAACCATCAAGTTGTTTTAGAGTAGGTATCGTTATCTCCATTTCCAAGAAGACACTCTCCAAAATGTCCATTTCTAAGGAGACACTCTCGAAAACATATTCCGAATTTCAAGACGTTAATGACAAATTACTCCTAAATAAATCGGACACGCAAAAACGGAAGAAAAAAATCGTCGACATCAGGCCTCTGTAACAAAATGCTGAGTAGACATTCTGAGACAAAATTACAAATGAGTCCCTAGGGAATACAGAGCACTAGGGAGAAGGGATGAAGGAAAATCTGATTTGTATTTATTGGATAGATAATGATACTTCACTACCTATTCTTTAACCCATCAAATACCTATACGAGACCTTGTTTAGACTGCTGGGGTAAAGGGACTTTTCAGTCCTATTCGGGCAGGATAAACAAGGTATATTCTATTCTATTCTATTATTGCACTAGGGAGAAGGGATGAAGGAAAATCTGATTTGTATTTATTGGATAGATAATGATACTTCACTGCTGTTTATTACCTATCTTATAGGGCAGTTTTGCAAAGGGATAAGAGGCTTGCAATAGGAAAATGAATAGGGAAAGTACGGTTAAATCAAAATCAAATCATGAATTTGTTGAGGTAAAGCAGAGAACTCCTTCACAACTTTGGTGAGTATGACAGCATTACTAATAATTCTCATCATCAATCTGTTTACACTGGTAATGCTACTCGATTAAAGTAGCTTGTCACTTGTCCTCAGGAGGCTAAGTGCACCTTGAACTCTAAGCACAGAGCCGAAAATCGAGAATTTGACCACAATAACAGCAGTAGCCTGCTGGTGTAACTAGTATGACAGCATTACTAATAATTCTCATCATCAATCTGTTTACACTGGTAATGCTACTCGATTAAAGTAGCTTGTCACTTGTCCTCAAGAGGCTAAGTGCACCTTGAACTCTAAGCACAGAGCCGAAAATTGAGAATTTGACCACAATAACAGCAGTAGCCTACTGGTGTAACTGGAGAACTCCTTCACAACTTTGGTGAGTATGACAGCATTACTAATAATTCTCATCATCAATCTGTTTACACTGGTAATGCTACTCGATTCAAGTAGCTTGTCACTTGTCCTCAAGAGGCTAAGTGCACCTTGAACTCTAAGCACAGAGCCGAAAATTGATAATTTGACCACAATAACAGCAGTAGCCTACTGGTATAACTGGTGCATTAAAGGGACCTTTTGGTTCTATTCGGGCAAAGATATTTGATCTGGTAGTGACAATCTATTTTTGCTCTCTAAATTCTCTAGGAAATCTGGAAATTCATTCTAACCGAACTTCTGAACATGTCTGAATGTGGTGAAATTCATATGGAAAAGAAAAGTAAGATTAACAACATTGAAAAAAAAATCAAGAAGAATCCAGAAATTGCACGAAATTTATTAGACCATTTCAGGAAACGCGCGAGAACGAAATCACACCAGACAATACTGATGATGACAGATATCTCAGAGAGACTGTCAAAATAGAAATACTACTGGATGATTATGGCCGATTGGTCTTATTAGATTTGAATGATGCGTACCTACAACAATTCCACGACCAACAAGTACCTTACTAATACTTCAGAAATCCATATGGACATCAAGAATAAGATGAAGATGAAGAAGAAGAAGTGGATGATTATGGCCGATTGGTCTTATTAGATTTGAATGATGCGTACCTACAACAATTCCACGACCAACAAGTACCTTACTAATACTTAAGAAATCCATATGGACATCAAGAATAAGATGAGGATGAAGAAGAAGAAAAACAAGAAATGGATGATTATGGCCGATTGGTCTTATTAGATTTGAATGATGCGTACCTACAACAATTCCACGACCAACAAGTACCTTACTAATACTTGAGAAATCCATATGGACATCAAGAATAAGATAAAGAAGAACAAGAAGGCGAAGAAGAACAAGTATATTATGATGAAGAAAAAAAGAAGGAAACCCATAAGAACATTATGAACAATGAACAAGATGATCAAGAAGAAGAATTGGAAGAACATGGATAAAAGAAGAAGAAGAAGAAGAATTAGAAGAACATGGTAGAAAGAAGAAGAAAAATGATATCTGGTACATGACTATCTCACGGCATGTCAACACAATTTAATTAAATTTATCACGGCCACTCACCACAAACTGGACATGAGGGACTCCGAATAATGAATGGTACGCTGGTAGGAGAAGAACAAGTATATGATGATGAAAAGAAGAAGGAAACCCATAAGAACATTATGAACAAGATGATCAAGAAGAAGAATTGGAAGAACATGGATAAAAGAAGAAGAAGAATTAGAAGAACATGGTAGAAAGAAGAAGCAAAATGATATCTGGTACATGACTATCTCACGGCATGTCAACATAGTTTAATTAAATTTATCACGGCCACTCACCACAAACTGGACATGAGGGACTCCGAATAATGAATGGTACGCTAGTAGTAGAAGAACAAGTATATGATGATGAAAAGAAGAAGGAAACCCATAAGAACATTATGAACAAGATGATCAAGAAGAAGAATTGGAAGAACCATGGATAAAAGAAGAAGAAGAATTGGAAGAACATGGTAGAAAGAAGAAGCAAAATGATATCTGGTACATGACTATCTCACGGCATGTCAACACAGTTTAATTAAATTTATCACGGCCACTCACCACAAACTGGACATGAGGGACTCCGAATAATGAATGGTACGCTAGTAGGTTCTAGTCAGGGGGCCAAACGCATCCAGTGGTACTTCCATATTGTTCGTTGAAAAGAAATCATAGAACATGGAACCTTTACTGCCAGCAGTGCGCGATTTCCCGGATGGTCAGTCACCATTGGGCCCCGATCCGCATATATAATACCAATCACTAACGTGATCTAACAATGATCCTTTAGAAACTGGTACATTTGCCGTGCCATAGCCGCTGTATACTATTTTCTTTATTAGTAGTTCATGGTATTGATCTATTTTGTGGTGACCTATTAAGGAAAGGAAACAGGCACCTTTAGCGGTTGCACGCTTTTAGGTATGGTGTTAATAGAGATTCGAAAATGTCCACAAAATTATCTCCATTACTAATGTGGGGTAATGGCTCATCACTTATAATCCTACCTAATACATAGGTAAGTACGTGTGAATTTATTTCCACAATATAAACGGCACAACCTACAATATAAACAACATTTTTCAGTACTTCTTCGTTTTCTTTTTCCTTTGTGCAGCTTTATATTCTCTCCTCCTCTTCTTCTTCTTCTCCCTCTTCAGGTCCTCTTCTTTCGCTTCTCTCTTCTTCTCCTCTTCGACCATCTTCACCGTTTTCTTCTGTTTTTCCTCATCTTCTATTGCTATTCTTTTTCCTCCTCCTCCTCCTCGTCTTCAGGTCTTCTTCTTTCGCCTTTCCCTTCGTCTCCTCTTCCACAATCTTCTCCTTTTTCTCCCGTTCTTCCCCATCTTCTATTTTGCTTGTCTTTTTCTTCCTCTTCAAAGGCTCTTTTATTTTTCCATCACGTAGTCCTCTCTCTTCCTTCTTTTCCATTTCTCTTCTCCTTCTCATCCGTGTCTCTTCTCGCGTGATTCGTATTCACGTCACAGTTTCGGAGAATTATCTACGCCGTTTCATTTTTATTTATTTTTTTCCCTCTCCCTCCATTATTTTCCCTTTCTCCCTCCATTTTTATTTCACCAACACCATGCAACATCAAGTACCACAACCACCATTCAAGCCGCCTTGTTTTTCGTTATTTATTTTTTATTTATCTTGGAGTACGGGAAAAATCACTCAAATTTATAGGTATTTTATAAAAAATAAAATTGGGAACACAAGCAGATATAAAAAGTCACATTGAAGCATGCCAAGGAAATCTCTTAGTTTTTGTAGATGTATTTTTGAAGCACAGGGCTGAAAAAACTTCGACTCTTTCGGAAGTCAAACCCGCAACCTCCGGTGTGCAAGCCTTGTATGGTAAGAATCACAGAGGGACACAAGAACATCTTCTTCTTTCACTTATCACTTTGTCACTTTACAAATTTATTTATTTAGGTACCTATTTACTTGACCAAACTTTGACAGACTTTTTCATTTGGGGTCGGAACACAAGACCGGTGCAAAGACCTTCACCATCATAACTTTTGAAAACTAGAAGACTCGTTTCCAAAAGACTTGAAAACTAATTACATCAGGGCTTTAGACAATCGAAATAATCGATTCTGTGTTATCAACACTCACGTGCTGAAAACTGCTGGGGCGATTCCTGGGAACCTCTTTCGGAAGTCAAACCCGCAACCTCCGGTGTGCAAGCCTTGTATGGTAAGAATCACACAGGGACACAAGAACATCTTCTTCTTTCACTTATCACTTTGTCACTTTACAAATTTATTTATTTAGGTACCTATTTACTTGACCAAACTTTGACAGACTTTTTCATTTGGGGTCGGAACACAAGACCGGTGCAAAGACCTTCACCATCATAACTTTTGAAAACTAGAAGACTCGTTTCCAAAAGACTTGAAAACTAATTACATCAGGGCTTTAGACAATCGAAATAATCGATTCTGTGTTATCAACACTCACGTGCTGGGGCGATTCCTGGGAATATTAATAGCAAAGTCACTCGACGCACGAGATTTCCAAACGAAAGAAAAGGCGGAATAAATTAACGTCTCGATAAATCATGGCATGATGAGGAGGTAACAAATTTAAAATCATTTAAAGATATGAAATTAATAATGGATCGAAAATTCTAAATGGTCATTGAACACGGGGCCGTCAAAATGCTTGCTCTCAGGGAGACCGGTATATTTGAAGATCATCAAAGGATGGAAATTTCCGCTTTTACAATAGAGTTCAAAGTGTTCTAGGCAAATCTTTTTATTTGTATTTTAAATTAACATGGCATGATGAGGAGGTAACAAATTTAAAATCATTTAAAGATATGAAATTAATAATGGATCGAAAATTCTAAATGGTCATTGAACATGGGGACGTCAAAATGCTTGCTCAGGGAGACCGGTATATTTGAAGATCATCAAAGGATGGAAATTTCCGCTTTTACAATAGCGTTCAAAATGTTCTGGGCAAATCTTTTTATTTGCATTTTTAATTAGTGGACTTTGGCTTTTTTCAATATCAACATTTTTGCCTTTAAAAATTAGAGCCAACTAAAAAACAAAAGACACCATGTTCAAGATAACAATAAGAGCTTTTTTTAAGGGGTTGGATGGAGAGAACTGTAAATGCCAAGATCTTATCGTCCCGAAATCGAAGAAATATCTAAAATATTGATCAAATATTGTCCTACAGATGCTCCCATTAACCAAAAATTGAAATTAATCATCAGATATTAAATTTGATCGAAGACATAGATAGATAAATACCTAAGCTAGATTAAGGTTTAACCATCTTTACTCGCGGTTTAACAATCTTCACTAGGAAAACATCTGTTATCTTGAAGAGAATCTAGAGGCAGTCATAACATGGAAGAAATAAGAATTAATCTAATTATCAGAATGGCTGTGAGCCAACAGCTCAGAGAAACTCTTCTGTCTAGTGACTCTAGTGTAGCTAAAGCTTTTGGTAAACGAACTATACCAGGCAAAAAGACACACAAATGGTATACCGAAGGTTTCAAGAATAATTGTAGTCCTAGCTCTCCTACTGCAGAAACGTGTTACAAAAACCACCGATTTTCCTCAAAAGATAATTCTATATTAACAGTCATTTATGACGAGCATCAGTAGATAAAAAATAATTTTTAGACCATTATTAATATCATCACTTTCATCAATATCATCACAAGGCACCTTTCGAGTCTCGGTACCTCCGATTTCTTTTTCAATAAGTCTGACTATCCTGTCACCGCTGGCATTGTGGTCCTAATTATATTCGTTTCGCTTGTCAGAAGTGTCATTTCTCTTTGTAACTCTTTGACATTCCTCTTTGTAATTTGACGTATCTCTTCCTAATTGTCCACGTCTTCATTTGGAAATCCATCTTAATCTTTGGATTCAATCTGAAGAGTAGGTATGGGTGTTTGATGTTGTTTGGTGATTGTTGTGTTTATATTGATTTATTGTCTGTGTTGCTTTCCATGTCTCTATGTCGTTTATGCGTGTTGAAACTTTTGAATTTACAACTTCCATTGGTACGGTATCCAGTGAAGTATGTATAAATTAACATTTATATTCATTTATGTAATATAGACCTTCACAAAAGTACTGAGTCAACCATCAAGTTGTTTTAGAGTAGGTATCGTTATCTCCATTTCCAAGAAGACACTCTCCAAAATTTCCAAGAAGACACTCTCACACATATTCCCAATTTCAAGACGTTAATGACAAATTACAATTTTGAAAATTTGGACCGATTGCAATACTTTCTCATTACCTTGTATAGGTTCCCTATACGTAAGGGTAATAGAAAGTAAAAATAATTTTTAGTACCTATACAATCAATTTTAAGTACTTTATTTATAGTAGAGGTAGGTAGTAGGTATTTTTACTTAAAATTAAATTGATCTCGAGAAAGCATTTGATCTAGTCAAATAAAGAATACCACAAGGTCGTGTTTTCACTCCACTTCATAAAAGAGCCAACCAAGGAAAACATACATCTCGTTTCCCAGACGCTCAGAGCGATGAAATCAAACAACCTTTTCTAATGACTCACCATTTACAGCTATTGGCAAGGCTCGTATCTGCCTCCGAACTAACTACACACATGGAAACATGCCTAATTGATGCATCAGCCACACGAAATCGTACACAACCGTGTTTGAAGAAGTAAACGAAGCCTCCACCGAATCAATTTTAAGTACTTTATTTATAGTAGAGGTAGGTAGTAGGTATTTTTACTTAAAATTAAATTGATCTCGAGAAAGCATTTGATCCAGTCAAATAAAGAATACCACAAGGTCGTGTTTTCACTCCACTTCATAAAAGAGCAAACCAAGGAAAACATACATCTCGTTTCCCAGACGCTTAGAGCGATGAAATCAAACAACCTTTTCTAATGACTCACCATTTACAGCTATTGGCAAGGCTCGTATCTGCCTCCGAACTAACTATACACACATGGAAACATGCCTAATTGATGCATCAGCCACACAAAATCGTACACAACCGTGTTTGAAGAAGTAAACGAAGCCTCCACCGTTGATAAACGACCTACACGGTTTACAACAGACACATTGTTAAAAAGTGTATAAACATATAAAAGAAATACATAAACATAAAAAGTAACACAAACGAATATTTACATAACCATGTGAATATTGTAATAGAGGTAATAAAGAGAGACGGGCGGCGCTAAGGGTCAATTTATTAGAAATTGTTTAAAGATTCCCTAATGCGATATCTGTGAGCCCCCTTTCTGAACACCGCCCCTAAAAAATCTGTTGGAGCATACGTTCCAGGATTAAAACAAGCGGCACGCGTGAGAAATTGAAGAGTCTGAGGAGGCAGAAACGAGTCTTCGTGTGGTGTCTGCCTGATGTCCCTGAAGGGATTAGGGTTATCTTGTACATCTAAAAACATTGGGCCTTGTTTGTTTTGTTAGTTAGAATTTTTCCCTCCTCCACACTATAATATTTAAAAAAAAAATCCCTCCTCGCCCAAGGCACTAGGGAGAAGGGATGAAGGAAAATCTGATTTGTATTTATTGGATAGATAATGATACTTCACTGCTGTTTATTACCTATCTTATACGGGAGTTTTGCCAAGGGATAAGAGGCTTGCAATAGGAAAATGAATAGGGAAAGTAGTACGGTTAAATCAAAATCAAATCATGAATTTGTTGAGGTAAAGCAGAGAACTCCTGCGCTAAGGGTCAATTTATTAGAAATTGTTTAAAGATTCCCTAATGCGATATCTGTGAGCCCCCTTTCTGAACACCGCCCCTAAAAAATCTGTTGGAGCATACGTTCCAGGATTAAAACAAGCGGCACGCGTGAGAAATTGAAGAGTCTGAGGAGGCAGAAACAAGTCTTCGTGTGGTGTCTGCCTGATATCCCTGAAGGGATTAGGGTTATCTTGTACATCTAAAAACATTGGGCCTTGTTTGTTTTGTTAGGTTATAATTTTTCCCTCCTCCACACTATAATATATATTAATACAAAAAAAAATCCCTCCTCACCCAAGCTTTTAATGATTCTGATCGAACTAATTTCCCACCAGCCCACCACTTTTTTACGTTTTTTTTTTATATCAAGATAATGATTTCTCAGCTTATAGCAGGAATTTTTTAATGCGGAACATATTTTCCTGGATGGATGTTTTCATATCGGCGCCCGAAATCAGTCCATTAGGAGATTTAGCATATTTTGGGCGTTTGAATTGGGCAGAGGGAAAGAATATCTTTGAGGATTCGCAGGGATATGACAAAGCTCATGTTGCCATTAGTTTGAACTAGTAAATCCCACACTCTAAGATAAGCTAGAGGTGGTCCGCGGCAGAAAATACTCAATTTTTGTTCATGTCTGAGATTTCATGATTGCAGGGACATAATACATTAAAATAACGAAAAATGGCCAAAAAGAAATTGAAAATAAATAAAGACAAACTTATATCCATAAAGTTGTTATACACCTAATTGGCAAACCAAACAAGCTAAAACCAATACTTAACAAGACGGCTTGTTTGCTTCTAAAGGCACAAACTTCTCACAACTCATAAAGAACATAACAGAACACAACATCAAGTAGAAAGTGATGAACATGAAAGCAACCTTCCACTGAAGTCACTGAACACAAGATCCTCACATATGCAGAAGCAACCTCGGTCATCCACACAGCCTCCACCGTTGATAAACGACCTACACGGTTTACAACAGATACATTGTTAAAAAGTGTATAAACATATAAAAGAAATACATAAACATTTGAATATTTAACCATGTGAACATTCCTAATTATCAGAATGGCTGTGAGCCAACAGCTCAGAGAAACTCTTCTGTCTAGTGACTCTAGTGTAGCTAAAGCTTTTGGTAAACGAAAACGAACTATAAGGCACCAAGACACACAAATGGTTGGCGAAAGTTTCAAGAATTGTAATCTTAGTCTTAGCTAAGAACTATACTACTGCTATCAGAATGGCTGTGAGCCAACAGCTCAGAGAAACTCTTCTGTCTAGTGACTCTAGTGTAGCTAAAGCTTTTGGTAAACGAACTATAAGGCAGCAAGACACACAAATGGTTGGCGAAAGTTTCAAGAATTGTAATCTTAGTCTTAGCTAAGAACTATACTACTGCAGAAATGTGTTATACAGACTCTAGTGTAGCTAAAGCTTTTGGTAAACGAACTATACCAGGCAAAAAGACACACAAATGTATACCGAAGGTTTCAAGAATTTACAAAAACCACCGATTTTCCTCAAAAGATAATTCTATATTAACAGTCATTTATGACGAGCATCAGTAGTTGTGTTAAATCAGGAATGTTCGTTTCCGTGTCAAGTTTCAAGACCCTTGGACTAAAAGAAAGAATTTCTCAGCTCGTTTCAAATGCAGTGAGGATTTCAGGAAGTCAAAGAAAAAGCAGCCCCTGAACCGACAACCGCGGCGAATGATCTGTAAAGCCACAAATTGTCACCCAAATTTGTTGAATAGTCATAGACCACAATCATTTTTGGAGTCCATGTACTCCTGATCGGCTTTGGTGACAGTTCGGTCGACTGTACCTACCTATAGTGTAAATCGTTTTTATACAAATTCTTTCTTTTTTTCCTCTTCCTTTGGACACGTTTTTTTTTTCCTAATACAGAACAGAACTCAAGAGTTTGATATCAGATCCCACATTCAATTTATTATCAAGCAATGTTTTTTCCATTTATGATTTATTGCTAATTTTATTTCAGCTTTTTTTCTCGTTTTTGAATCCCCTCTCGGCTTTTGTATATAAATTCAAGAATAAATTTCCATTGGACAACTGACACCAAACATCAGGAGAAAAAGAAAATACAATTCTCCTTTTGCATCTTTCTTGTTATCCCCACCCGACACCTTTTTAAGTTTTCTCAATCTTCAATTCTTCAGTTGATTCTTTTTCGTTTTTTTCGCCTACTGCCATTCTCTCTCTCTCTTTCTTTCTCTCTCTCTCTCTCTCTCTCTCTCTCTCTCTCTCTCTCTCTCTCTCTCTCTCTCTCTCTCTCTCTCTATCTTTCTCCCTTAAAGGTTTGCGTTGTCAACATGTGGACCTTTTCATTCTCTCTGATGCCCAGGTGGATGTCAAATGCAATTTTATTTATTTATTTTAAGGACATTTGAATAGGCATTATAACACTTTTATAAGACTTTTAACACGAATTCTATAGTCCTATCTCAAAAATGCATTTGAAAATTGATACATAAGTAGGTAACCTATTGAAAGTTAGTTTAATTTTTGATAGGGTAAAACCCCCAATCGCCGACACCTGTTGTAATCGTGGACACCCTACTCGTTCTCTTTCGGAAGTCAAACCCGCAACCTCCGGTGTGCAAGCCTTGTATGGTAAGAATCACACAGGGACACAAGAACATCTTCTTCTTTCTTTTATCACTTTGTCACTTTTCTTTTATCACAAATTTATTTATTTACCTATTTACTTGACCAAACAGCATAAAAAAAAAGCGGAAAATCTGTTTCAATAAATTTTATATTGTGGCTCTGCATGAAAATTGTATGTAATCTACTAAACGGGAGTAAGGGGTTTGCGAAGTTTTAGAGCAGGGAAGAAATAGACAATGAGATCCTGGACACACCAGCAAAATATCAAAATTCGCAACTGCAATACCTTTATGTGATGTTCGGGTTAAACAGAGGTATCATTATCATGCGAAACGAAAACTCTCTGCTCCAAACTCCAATCAATCATCGAAAGAAAAATCACGGTAAAAGAGGACCAGGACGAAGAAGGATCTCCTGATGGCTTCAGAACTTGACAGCCTCGTATGGAAAAGCATCCAATCTCCAATGAAGTGTTGGAAAAGCATGGAAAAGCATCCAATCTCCAAATAATAGCAACCAACAAAGGCATCAAGTTTGCTGATCGCAAACATGACGCGGATGACAAATTGGACAAACTGGCTACTAGCGGGGTGGATGAACAATTGACCAAACTAGTTTAGAAGATAGAAAATACCCATCGGTTGTTTCAGGTGCAGAACAAAGTCCCATTCTAGAAAATTTGGACGAAGAACTTTCAAAACACCCTACAAGATTGTGCTATAACTTTAAAAGAAAATGTCGACAAAAAATGACAATAAATATTCATAAGAAAACGCTGATAGGTATACATTGTATAAAGAATGGGCTACAAAAAAAAAAAAAAAAAGTCATTTTCCCAACTTTTTTTTAGTATAAACTTCAAGTCCAGACTGGGCTGGAAGCAAACAAGAAACAATCCAAATTCCAATTACCTACCAGAGCAATAAATAGGAATTTATTTCAGGCAAATCTTCATTTTCTATTTTGAACATTGCTGGGGTACACCAAACATCAGTAGATCATAAATTTGACACTTTCCAGCATTCCTGCACGTATGAAATCTTTATTGCGTTATTTATGCTTTTATTATGGGTAGGCCAGCTAGTTAGCTACTAAATTTTGTGCTCTATGCGAAAATATTTCATTGAAAAAGAAAAAAAAAGTCCACACCCATTATTGGCTGGAAAAGAATGATCCATCTTAAAATCAAAGAGACTGAAGCTAATACTGAGAAAAGACATCATGGAAAAGTTGGTGCGATGATTGACCCTTGCGCAATGTTATTTAAAACTAGGCTTGTCAGTCTAAATAAAGCACTACTTATAATTATTGCCATTGCCTAGACGACTGTTCGATTTCATTTTACCCTAACTTTAACTAAAGTTCGAAGTTCATTGATTTTTTTAAATCCAATATTTCTGAAAATCTTGAAATTTCTAGTGACACCTGAACAGCCGACAATACCTATCAAATGCGTCTTTTAGGTCTTCTAACATCGGCCCCAAAAATTTCACTTTATCCTAACATTTACTAAAATTTGAAGTTTTTAAAATCCAATATACCTATCTCTCAACAGAGACTTGAAAATCTTTAAATCTCTAGTGACACGTGAAGTGTGGACAGCCAACAATATCAAATGCGTCTTTTAAGTCCTATAACATCGGCCCCAAAAGATCACAATTTAGAAAACTCCCAGCTTTGATGAAAAATTTAGGAGTTGAAATATCGATGAAATGTCGGACGAGAAAATTTATTTTCCTTTCAATTTATGAAAGTTTGCACCATAGATTACCAAATGCGTCTTTTAAGTCTTATAACATCGGCCCCAAAAGATCACAATTTAGAAAACTCCCAGCTTTGATGAAAAATTTAGGAGTTGAAGTATCGATGAAATGTCGGACAAGAAAATTTATTTTCCTTTCAATTTATGAAAGTTTGCACCATAGATTATTATACAAGGTGGGTATAGGTGGAAGAAGAAAAATTAAATAATAATAACTTTTCCAAAGCTATGTTCATTTTATCCTTAATAGAAAGCAAGTACCCATGTAAAAAACTATACAATATTCTTAGGGCGTCCTACATAAGTGATATTTTAGAGGAGGAGTCTACCAATGGGATGGCGCAGATCTTTGTCAAGGAAAGGCGGAAACATTTCAATAACGAGAGTGATATTTTAGAGGAGGAGTCTACCAATGGGATGGCGCAGATCTTTGTCAAGGAAAGGCGGAAACATTTCAATAACGAGAAAAAAAAGTTCAAATTAGTATTTTTTCGAAAAATAATAATACCTAACACAAAGTTCGGATCAGTGACTCAATCGTTCTAATAAAAAGTTTATCGAATCAATGATTGAATTTGTTTATCTAATTAATTAATTTTTTATTGCTTTAATTTCTTGAATGGTTTTAGAAAATAAAATCCAGTTTATAGTTTAACTAGGTACAAATTTATTTTCAGTTTGGTTTCGCTAAAACGTATTTATTAATAACTTGGAAATATAATTTAAACTTTTGTTTACAAAATATAATTTACTTAATTATAATACTTAGGTACTTGATTTTATTTGTGTACTTAAAATTTATACTAGCATCATGCTGTAAAGTAAAATTATATCAATGATTGAATTTGTTTATCTAATTAATTAATTTTTTATTGCTTTAATTTCTTGAATGGTTTTAGAAAATAAAATCCAGTTTATATAGTTTAACTACAAATTTATTTTCAGTTTGGTTTCGCTAAAACGTATTTATTAATAACTTGTGGAAATATAATTTAAACTTTTGTTTACAAAATATAATTTCCTTAATTATAATACTTAGGTAATTGATTTTATTTGTGTACTTACAATTTATACTAGCATCATGCTGTAAAGTAAAATTATAGGTAATTAGAATAATGTGATTTTCTTTAAATTTGATAACAAGAATAGTTTGTTTACTTCATGATTATTATTTTTTTAGTAAATATTTTTCGATAGTATTGTAAAAATATTACTTTGAATAATTACGTTAAATTTATAGAATAATGTGATTTTCTTTAAATTTGATAACAAGAATAGTTTGTTTACTTCATGATTATTATTTTTTTAGTAAATATTTTTTGATAGTATTGTAAAAATATTTCTTTGAATAATTACATTGTTTTAATTGATGTCCTTGTGTTAAAAATATTTCATTAAAAAAAAATGTACAAGTTCTGGAGGATTTCTCTTTGTTCAAGGAATTTGACAATTTCAACACCTGTAACTTTGTCACCCACCCACATTATAATTTTTCAATTTCCTTAAAACCACTTTTTCTTTTAAATAATAATTATGCGATTAACGTTGTTCTAGTCTTCCAAATGCCGAACTTTCTAA
The DNA here is from genome assembly GCF_000475195.1 of Diaphorina citri. NCBI lineage: Eukaryota > Metazoa > Arthropoda > Insecta > Hemiptera > Psyllidae > Diaphorina > Diaphorina citri. The sequence continues at coordinate 148,023 of NW_007377974.1, read as the reverse complement.
TTACGTTAATTTAATTGATGTCCTTGTGTTAAAAATATTTCATTCACAAAAAATGTACAAGTTCTGGAGGATTTCTCTTTGTTCAAGGAATTTGACAATATCAACAACTGTAACTTTGTCACCCACCCACATTATAAATTTTCAATTTCCTTAAAACCACCTTTTCTTTTAAATAATTATGCGATTAACGTTGTTCTAGTCTTCCAAGTGCCGAACTTTCTATAAATTAACAATAAGTCTAAATTATTTCGTGTCGTGTGATTCCTAAATTGTTCTTTTAATCGTATCGTCTGTGATTGTGTTGTAATTGTTCCATGTGTTGTTCCAAATGATGCATATCAATGTTTAGCTTCGACGTTTTATAATGATGGTTCTGGAGTCAGGAGTTTTGCCTCCGACATTGCGACTGTATGCGGAAGCGATTGCTGCAGCTTCCAACAACAACGGCAACAACACCAACAATGGATCCAACTCGTCCAACAACACTTCTGTTTACTGATTCACTGATTTTCATGATAAGTATCAAAAGACATCAAACCATGAAAGATAAAAGAGGAGAATGCCAAATTACTAAAGTTATAAGTAATAATTCGTTCTAACTTTAACTATTACATGTGAAAGATATAACAGAAGAATACCAACTTACTAATACTAAAGTTCTAGAATTACCACATTTCTTCAGGAACCAATATGCATAGTTCAGTGCACAACTTCAAGCTGCAAGTTTCAGTCAGGGCCCTTACTGCAGCGTCAAAATGAACATAAATAATTATGAATCAATAAATTGCTATAATGTCCGAGTAGACGTTTTGGGTTGAATTCAAAATATCTCCTGCTGACAAAGTGAGATCTTATTCACACCAAGTTTGCCACCTTGCAAGAATATTTCTGTGGCCTTGTAAGAAATGTAAGAACATTGATTAAGTCAGGCAGAATTTAAATGTGAAGCAAAGTCTGCAGATTCCGTAAACTGCTATAGTATACTACCTATTTAGGTACTATGGTCGATCGATATGGAATGGAACCTGGAACAAGTAGTTACACACTATAAAATTTTCTTTTCATTCCACCAAATCCTTTGATCTTATCTAATCTACTTTATGTAGGCCTCATCAGTGGATGATCCAGATGTCAATCGACTTCGATCGACTGTAGTAAAGCACCTTAATCAACTTTGCCATCTGAGTTTTCCCCCATTTATAATCCGGAGTAGTATGTACAGCGTAAGACCCTTTAGCCAGACACCTGTGAGCAGCCTAAGACGCGTTTCGTTCTTATTTAAACTCATCAGTTAGACATAGCTCTCAGGTGCTGGCCAAGATTTCGGAAGTTGTAAAAAAGATTTAGAATCGTGCCGCAATTGATGACCTTTCTGTTCCCCGAATGGAAAATGATATAACTTTTCTGCTTTTCTCCACTCTGGTGGATTACATTGGAGGACAAATAATATATCAATGGACAACAACTCTATCAAAGCTTTTTTTCCTTCTTCTTCTTCTTCTTCTTTTCTTTCTGTAACAGTTTTCTTCAAATCTTCATATTTGAACAAGGATAGTATTGTGACTTGTGACATTGTTGGATTGCACTGGGTTTCCTCAATTCCTCATATCTTGTGTTAAATCAGGAATGTTCGATTTGTTTCCGTGTCCGTGTCAGGGTCTTGCCGAAGGATTGGGGTTTTCAAGACCAACACCCACACAAACAACAGCAAATTATCAAATCAAGTTCAGTAGTCTTGAAAAAGCCTATACGAGTGAGGCGAAACTGGTGAAATGAAAAATCCCTAAGGACCCTAGGCATTAAAGATAAAAATATAAGGTAAGCCATTAATTATCTATTTTGAGTCTCTAATATGATCTAATGAACAATAAGTTTTTTTTCTTTTTTTTTCCGGTAAGGCGCTTTAACACTGTTAATAAGTTTTCAAGACGTCTAGAAACAATTTCTTGGCTCGTTCCACGTTCAATCAGGAACTTGATTTTCCCATTCTTTTCTCTTCCTTTGGACTTGTTTCTTTCCTAACACAGAACTCAAGAGTTTGATATCAGATCCCACATTCAATTTATTATCAAGCAAATGTTTTTTTCCCATTTATGATTTATTGCTAATTTTATTTCAGCTTTTTTCTCGTTTTTGAATCCCCTCTCGGCTTTTGTATATATAAATTCAAAGAATAAATTTCCATTGGACAACTGACACCAAACATCAGGAGAAAAGAAAAAATACAATTTTCCTCTTGCATCGTTATGATCGTTCTTGTTATCCCCACCTCACAATTGCGACTGTATGCGGAAGCGATTGCTGCAGCTTCCAACAACAACGGCAACAACACCAACAATGGATCCAACTCGTCCAACAACACTTGTTTCTCTTCCAACCAGATTATGGCACCACATCCCCTGTTTCCACACTTCGCGAGTCGTGGCTTTCCCTCCATGTTTTCCGGATTGCCACCGTTCCTACACCACTCCACGTCTCCGGTGAACCAACATCCGAGATTTAGTCCTGCCAATCTGTTAAATGCCTGTAGCCCGGGCAGCGGTGCAAATCAACAAAGGTCGAACGAAAACCATCCTGGAATAGAAATATCCTCTCGGAGACGACAAAGGCATCATACAAGCAATAGCGATGATAGCGGTACCGAGGATCCTATGTCACCAAAGAAAGGTAAGACTTCACTAAATTACCCACTTATTAGAACACAGTATTAATAACAACACAAAATTAACTATAAAGAGCTGATAATAATTCTACTTGTAGTGCTAAGAGTGATGAGTTAGGTTCACTATCCTTACTCATAATGCTGTAAAGAAGGAATTGAATTTTTGAAGAAAATTGGCAGTATGTCGGTAGAAAAGACAGGAAATTGGAGGGCTAGAAATCATCTGAAGCAGTTGGTTTGGTTTTTGGTTGGCCATTATCCACTTTAAAAGTCAAGTTGAGCCTTTCTCTAGAGTCCTAAATGATGGTATCCGAGTCAATCATTTTCCAGTAACAGTATCCCAGCAGTTGTTTGTCTCCGTTGGTTTATTATGTACATGATCCGAACAACGACACAAAGACCTAAATATTACTGAATGTTTCATACCAAAATCAACGACAAAGAGCTGATAATAATTCTACTGGCACTGATAGGGATGATAAGTTAGGTATAGTAGGTACACTATCCTTAGTCATAAAGCTCTAAAGAAAGAATTGAAATTTTGAAAACGGTTGGCAGTATGTTGGTAGAAAAGACAGGAAATTGGAGGTCTAGAATTATTCATCTGAAGCAGTTGGTTTGGTTTTTGGTTGGCCATTATCCACTTTAAAAGTCAAGTTGAGCCTTTCTCTAGAGTCCTAAATGGTATCCGAGTCAATCATTTTCCAGTAACAGTATGCCAGCAGTTGTTTGTCTCCGTTGGATTCACACATGAGAGTTAAATGCTATCTGGAGACACAACCTGTCCATTAATGGCATCTAATTGAATATTCAGACATTACAACTATCACATCAGAGCTATTGAATTGGGCCCGTTCTAATTTCCCAATCGGTCACGCCTCGATCACATCAATATAGAAGTAAGTGATTCAATTTGGTTGTCCATTGTTCGACTTCATTGCGATCTCAAGTGACAAAGAGAAAACATTAGCTCTGTCTTTAGGCTGAGGGGTGCTAACTTATATCTTTAGATATTGAGTAGGAGTAAAAGACTAATAGTAGGAGTAATTTTTACTGTGCTTTTCGTGTCCGTCTATCTCACGCTGTGGTGAGAACTGTTGAGACTTTAAGTAAATAATATGATTTATGTGATTAAAACACTTTGAGCGATCAAACAAAATAAAAAAGATGTAGGTAATTTACAAATTCACCTGGTTACAAAACTAATACAAGAAAGAGTCAATAACCAAAACAGTCATCAGACATTACTTTTAAACATACTGTAATGAAGGTATCAAAATATATCATCCACACGCGTCACGCGTCCATGGAACGATTACCGAAAACCATTTCCCTAAGACAATCCCCACAATCGTATCAAAAGCATCAATCGTAATCAAAATATACCATCCACACGCGTCACGCGTCCATGGAACGATTACCGAAAACCATTTCCCTAAGGCAATCCCCACAATCGTATCAAAGCATCAATCGTATCAAACGCATTCTGTAAGTCTGTAGGTACAACAAGCAATATGATGTCAATAAAATAAAATGTGATTATGGTGACACCTGTTATTTTCTACCCTTTCCTCCCCAGGGGGTGCCCATAAACCCGAACCCCTAATAGAAAACTATTTCATATCTCGGAGAGTTATTACATTCGAAATCAAACTTGTAATTTCAAAACAATGATTTCTTCATGAGGGTTATGTATGTTGTATTCGATTCATTTACTTTTATTGATGCCTTATCAGATGCTTTATACTTATCAAACGGAGAGTTATTACATTCGAAATCAAACTTGTAATTTCAAAACAATGATTTCTTCATGAGGGTTATGTATGTTGTATTCGATTCATTTGCTTTTATTGATGCCTTATCAGATGCTTTATACTTATCAACTTATTTATCGATGTGCTTTATGCTTATCATAATAATAGTGAAAATTCCCTTATCGGATTTTTCCAAGGGTTTCGAATCTCTAGTGACCAAACGCTTTTGGAATACCCTCATGTTGCCGGCTGTTATGTGGGTGACATTGGTGTTTGAGGTTGCGTCAAATTGATTGTTATCTGGAGTAATAAAATCAATGGGTTGAACACTGTCTTGATCCAATGAAACATGACCGGGAGATTAACATCGGATGGTGTTGAATTGTTGATAATCGTTTTCAAATGACACATTTTATCTACTGCTGCAGAAGGTGCCTTTTTCCGTACCTTATATGAAAACAAAGGGACAATGGAAATTTAGAGATGATCCTATAGACTTATCAAAAATATGTATGAAGAATATGAAGATGCATCAAAAGACCTTAGTAGTATGTAGACTATTAGTCGAAGTTAAAAATTGTAGTCAAGTTCTCAATTAAGGAGCGCGATAGCGCTCCGCCCCGCCAAGTCAAGAAAGTTTGACCGCGCTACTAGAGATATTATACGCGACAGGGAAAGTAGCCGTTTTCAGGTAGTTTTGAATTACTTAGTAGAATTGTTAAAACTACCTTTATTAATGGAGAAAACTGCAGAAATTAGGGAAAAAGGCAAGCACTATTAAAATTAGTGGAGATGCCAACACTACAGAAATTAGTGGAGATGTCAAAACTACTGAAACACTAATGGAAATGTTAACATCATGTATGTAGGTCTAATAAAACATTTTTCTTATGAGGTCAGATGTCGTGATTACAAAAGTAATTGAGATTGTGAAAAACACTCAACGTATAGTAAAAGAAAAAGAAGAATGTGCAGTAAAAGCTAAACGATGAAGTAAAACAATACGAAATGAAAACCTAAAGGTACCTAATGAAAGAAAAATACAATGTTTCATTTATCAAACATATAGGCAATGTATGAAACAATGTCATCTCTACACGCAAAAAAGTCACATCCATACATTTTACATCAACCGTGTAAATGAATTGCAAAGTTGAACACGAATACACTTTTATTAGAATTTAAAGCATGTGTGTAAAAAATTTACATATAAAATATTCATCATAATCAAGATACCATGCAGACCATAGCTATGCCTAGGCTATGCTGTTGATAAAACTAATCAAGATTTATACTTCAAGGAAAGTGGAAGTGTAAAAAAGGGCATAAACAGGGTCGAGAATATCCGAGCCTATGATAGAAACTTTATCGACTCAATAACCAATAACATATAACAACCTGTATGAAAATGGATCTATAGTACTCGTTAGAGAAACAGTCAATAAAATTTATTGACGGAATGCCCAAAGTTTGGATTGCCAAATGACACAGCATACTTCTCAGACAACATTGTCACAGTTAAAATGAGATTGAAATTAAAGGCAATTTTGAAGGCATTGAAAATTTTCATGGACAAGCTGACACATCACAGTAAACTATATACTCACCAAAAGCTGACGTAGATCAAAATGTTTGTAAGAGGTACGATTACACAAAATCATAAAAGGAATTTAGTTCGATGTTACCTGCCTCGATAGGATAAAGGATTCCTTCCAGGTTGAAATGAAATCTCAATTTGACGAGCTCCAAAAACGATTACTAGTTCGGGATTTTAAAATTGATTTCCAATTAAGAAGAAGATCTATTGATGCGATGAAACGGAAGAACTCTCTCGCTACGGTTCACGGAGAGATCATTTAATATTAGAAACCCCAAATTTAAACCGTTTCCGAAAACCGCATTTCCTAGATAATAAATAATATGATTTATGTGATTAAAACACTTTGAGCGATCAAACAAAATAAAAAAGATGTAGGTAATTTACAAATTCACCTGGTTTTATTAAAAAATACCTACCAAGTCCCTTCCTTACCGTAGAAATTCTATGTAAGGATTCTTCTCACTTAATTGAAAAGATATAATTAAGATCATATGAAAATTTCAAAACCTTAAATCATTATGTTTAAAATTTTGACACATAGATTATTGGGCGGTAACAAAAAACAGACTTTGGTACACTCCAGGAGGCAAACAATATTTTTCTATACAGTTTTTTCATCCTTCTAAATTGAGATATCTTTATAATATGATCATCCAAGCTCGTTTCACACGATGCAGCTTAAAAGGTATAGCAATATCTACTTAATATTTTAGGTTCAGTAAAGTGATAAATAAATACATACCTATGATGGAATATGAAAAGTAGCTCTACATAAAGCCAAAAGTTAGGTCACATTGAAGAGCTTTTTTCTCAATAGTAAAATTGCCTAAGGCATAAATCTTTCTTTTGTTTAGATCTTAGCACCAATTTAATTAATGTCGCTATCTACTGACGACCTGAGATTCATAAAATCAAATACGAGTTTGTAAAGTAGCTACTGTTTTAACACTAGGTACAAAAGAAGAGAAAATATGAAAAATCTTAAAAGGATAAATTAAAAGCACCAATACCAATTTAATGTCGCTATCTACTGACGACCTGAGATTCATAAAATCAAATACGAGTTTGTAAAGTAGCTACTGTTTTAACACTAGGTAAGTACAAAAGAAAAGAAAATATGAAAAAATATTAAAAGGATAATATTAAAAGCACCAATAGCAAAAGTAGTGCACCGTATGAATCAGTCTTCGCCCAAGTCGTGCTTCACAAATTTAAGGAACAGCATTTTACCATATTCTTTTTAATATGAAGTGTTGGATACATAATTGTTTTTGAGTTTTATTTGGATACCCCGGCGTGGAGAGATATTTCTTCTCGCCTCAGGGCCAGCGAGAGGCTTGTTATAAAAAGATTATTTGAGAGAAGAAAAGAAAGAATTTCAATAAATAAAGTCTTTAAGAAGACGGAGATGATAAAAAATTACGGCTTAAGCGAGGTGTTTGGGTCAGTGGCCGCTTAGGAAATGTGAGGTGAGACTTATAAATAATCGCTTTTTTGAAGATAAAAGTCAGAGTTTTGAATATTTTCAAACTTTTTTATTGACACTTTTATGATTTTATAATTATATGGGCAGCTTCTTTAAAATGTTCAAAATTGAAATGTTCAACTTTTTTTCGGAGCGGTGTCATGCTTCTGGTAGATATTGTATTTATATTGCCCATGAAATGAACATGATAAGAGAAGTCAACATCACAGAAACAGAATCACAGCAGACAAATTGAGAGTGGCATATTTAGTTGTTAACATATTGGGTCCAGAGAACTTGACAACTTTATAAATCGAAAGGAATTAATCTGACAGTGCATTTAAAAATGATTAAATGATACCTACCTACTTCCACGAAACAAGCTCAGTAGGAGTTACACCATGGTCTCAAAAGGATTTAAAGTCAGCTTAGCGAAACACCGAATTATTCAAGATGTATCATGCAACGTGCATTCCCATGAAACAAGCTAATTTGAAAGGAGTTTTGACAATCCTATTGCCCGCAGTAGTGGTGCTAATTTGCCTCAAATTATTCGAATAGCCCACACTGAAATGATGATATTAAATGAAGTAATCACAAGATATCAAATGATACTAAAAGAACAATCCACGCTATAAAAATATCCCGAACCCAATAGCATATAGCCCACATCGCAGAAACAAATCACACAATTCGAAACATCCACGCTAAATTTAGCCAAAACCAATCCGCCAATTCAAAGGTGGTCCCCGAGTTTTTTGGTTCCGGTTGATTCGTTCAGATTTTGAAGTTCAGATACGATATCGTGTCAAATTCAACATGGTGGATGGATCGGCCCGGAAGGCAGTGCAATGACTTGGGCCGATGCATCAGAAACCGAAAAACTCTTCGTGTACAATATGGTGAAGTATGAAATCCAATTAGATCAAGTTATTAGAAGAGTTTTGGTGGTATTGAACAAAGTAAAAAGTAGAAATTCTAAAAATGGATACGATATCGTGTCAAATTCAACATGGTGGATGGATCGGCCCGGAAGGCAGTGCAATGACTTGGGCCGATGCATCAGAAACCGAAAAACTCTTCGTGTACAATATGGTGAAGTATGAAATCCAATTAGATCAAGTTATTAGAAGAGTTTTGGTGGTATTGAACAAAATAAAAAGTAGAAATTATAAAAATAGATACGATATCGTGTCAAATTCAACATGGTGGATGGATCGGCCCGGAAGGCAGTGCAATGACTTGGGCCGATGCATCAGAAACCGAAATGCTCTTCGTGTACAATATGGTGAAGTATGAAATCCAATTAGAACAAGTTATTAGAAGAGTTTTGGTGGTATTGAACAAAATAAGAAGTAGAAATTCTAAAAATACATCATTTTATTATCCAAACAACCAAAGCTTTTGATAGAATATCTTGTTGTCTTCTAAGATACATAAGTTTAGTGTATCAAGTTTCAAGTCAATCGGTCAAGTAAGATTGGCCCAAAAATTGGTTACAAGATTTGACCCATACATACAAGCCGATGATATCAAGTGGTTACAAATTTTGTGAGCAATGGACCGTACACAAATATACACTACTTACATTGTATAACTAACTATCGCGTATAAAAATACATCATTTTATTATCCAAACAACCAAAGTTTTTGATAGAATATCTTTTGTTGTCATCCAAGATACATAAGTGTACCAAGTTTCAAGTCAATCGGTCAAGTAAGATTGGCCCAAAAATTGGTTACCTACAAGATTTGACCCATACATACAAGCCGAGATCAATTGGTTACAAATTTTGTGAGCAATGGACCGTACACAAATATACACTACTTACATTGTATAATTAACTATCGCTTATAACGATTTAACACTGCGTACCAGTGGCAACCTAAATAAATTTGCCCAAACAAGCCCCCCACAAAACCAGTTACAATCTCGTCCTGGACATAAATCACAACCAAAACCGAATACACAACTCCCACATGAGAAGAATGTTGCCAGTATTGAATCTGTAGGGTTTTTAACACCATTAGCAAGCAGGGTTAGAAACACTGCACCAAGCATGGATTAGAAATAAACTATCTGATATTCTGATTAATCTTGAACATGATCTGACCAGTGACCACTAAACACAGCACGATAGTAATAATTTACTCACTAAATAAGTGTCAATAAAATACCTTTCACTCACATGGATAACATAAGAACAAGAGCATTCTCAAATGGCGATGAGTCTAGTTATCAATAGTGAACTATTCTTGAAATCATGAACCATTTAACTCTGAAGCAAAAGCTCTAATTTCCTCAATAATGTGGTTTGTTTTGTGTGAATTTTTATAACTTTCTCAGAAAAATATTCAACTTACCTATACAAATTATACAAATCTACAAGAACTTTATGTTTGTTACTTATGAATAATGAATACGACAATATCGTCTTGTACAGCTTTTAGATTGTACATATTTTTATGACTTATCAAATTATTTATCGATGTGCTTTATGCTTATCATAATAATAGTGAAAATTCCCTTATCGGATTTTTCCAAGGGTTTCGAATCTCTAGTGACCAAACGCTTTTGGAATACCCTCATGTTGCCGGCTGTTATGTGGGTGACATTGGTGTTTGAGGTTGCGTCAAATTGATTGTTATCTGGAGTAATAAAATCAATGGGTAATTTACTCACTAAATAAGTGTCAATAAAATACCTTTCACTCACATGGATAACATAAGAACAAGAGCATTCTCAAATGGCGATGAGTGTAGTTATCAATAGTGAACTATTCTTAAAATCATTAACCATTTAACTCTGAAGCAAAAGCTCTAATTTCCTCAATAATGTGGTCTGTTTTGTGTGAACTTTTATAACTTTCTCAGAAAAATATTCAACCTACCTATACAAATTATACAAATCTACAAGAACTTTATGTTTGTTACCTACTTATGAATAATGAATACGACAATATCGTCATGTACAGCTTTTAGATCACCATTCAAAGTATATTGTATTCACTCTCTACATAGACCTTCTTGTCATGCAAATCCTCGAACCCAAGACCACCCCACGACAAGTCCACAAAACAGGTCCTCCATGTCTTCGGGGAGTAAAAGGGTCTCCTCTCACACGTTCACAGAGCTATTTAATATCTGAGATATCATTTGTAAACCTGTCTATGGTTGCTTTTTTTTATATCAAAACAGATTAAATCAATATATAGGCGTTGATATTCCGACTTGGCAACCACGCCCATTAACAGCATTTCAAAGTCTCCTACATGTTTGTTGGTGTTTATATTGAAACTTTTCAAAGTTCTAATTATTATTTGAGTTCCCATTCCATTCCTTCAACCGCTCCGCCCCGCCAAGTCAAGAAAGTTTGACCGCGCTACTAGAGATATTATACGCGACAGGGAAAGTAGCCGTTTTCAGGTAGTTTTGAATTACTTAGTAGAATTGTTAAAACTACCTTTATTAATGGAGAAAACTGCAGAAATTAGGGAAAAAGGCAAGCACTATTAAAATTAGTGGAGATGCCAACACTACAGAAATTAGTGGAGATGTCAAAACTACTGAAACACTAATGGAAATGTTAACATCATGTATGTAGGTCTAATAAAACATTTTTCTTATGAGGTCAGATGTCGTGATTACAAAAGTAATTGAGATTGTGAAAAACACTCAACGTATAGTAAAAGAAAAAGAAGAATGTGCATTAGTGGAGATGCCAACACTACAGAAATTAGTGGAGATGTCAAAACTACTGAAACACTAATGGAAATGTTAACATCATGTATGTAGGTAATAAAACATTTTTCTTATGAGGTCAGGTGTCGTGATTACAAAAGTAATTGAGATTGTGAAAAACACTCAACATAGTAAAACAAAAAGAAGAATGTGCTGTAAAAGCTAAACGATGAAGTAAAACAATACGAAATGAAAACCTAAAGGTACCTAATGAAAGAAAAATACAATGTTTCATTTATCAAACATATAGGCAATGTATGAAACAATGTCATCTCTACACGCAAAAAAGTCACATCCATACATTTTACATCAACCGTGTAAATGAATTGCAAAGTTGAACACGAATACACTTTTATTAGAATTTAAAGCATGTGTGTAAAAAATTTACATATAAAATATTCATCATAATCAAGATACCATGCAGACCATAGCTATGCCTAGGATTTTTTTCACATTTTCTCACACAAATGAGCTCTGATCTTGAAATTTGTCGCGACGACCTATGAACTCAAAGCGAGAAAGTTTTATCATTACATGGATTTTATATCATTACATGGAAAGTAAAATCAAAAAATCAAATCAAGAAGAATAATAAACTGAATATTAAACAAATTAGGTAGGTACATTAGGTACTGATTTTCTCTAATCACTTCGGGCTAAAAAATTCCCGGAGGGACGGGCCCTGCTTGTTATGATTTTATTTATTAGGCTAAATAATCTAAATGATGTTAAGAAAATTAAGGAAATATGTACTTTATTCTGCTTTTCTTGTTTTTTTTCTTCTTCTTTCAAGAATATTAAACAAATTAGGTAGGTACATAGGTACTGATTTTCTCTAATCACTACGGGCTAAAAATTCCCGGAGGGACGGGCCCTGCTTGTTATTATTTTATCTATTAGGCCAACTGTTCTAAATGATGTTAAGAAAATTAAGGAAATAGGTACATGTGTACTTTATTCTACTACTTGTTTTTTTCTTCTTTTTTCAACTTAGTGGCAATGAAAACAATACGGTAGGTTTTCTTATGTTTTTTTCTTCTTATTTTGGCGTTGAAAAGGCGTGCCATAAAGTCATAAATATTTATACCAGTTTAACTACACAGGCAAGAAAACAGTTTTTTTTTCTATTTTTCCCCCTTTCATCTTAAACTACGGGGTGCCTACACGCAGTTATTTTCTAATTCATAAGGACTTTTATATTCATATTCTTATGTAGGTTTTGCATCTTTAGACTGAAAATATATTACCAATTTAGAAAGGTTTCAAAGGTTTTCTTTTATTATCTTCTACTGGACTAGAATTTTCCAACATTATTTAGGTATTAAATCTATAGGTAAAACAGTCCGATTACTTTAATCTTATCATTGTAAATCTGTTGGTGATATTTTTTCGTGGAAAAAAAAAACGAGCTTTACTTTGCCTAAGTTTATTTCAAGGAATAGTCATTTTTTTTTTTTTTTTTTTTTTTTTCTTATTTTGGCGTTGAAAAGGCGTGCCATAAAGTCATAAATATTTATACCAGTTTAACTACACTTTTTCTATTTTTCCCCCTTTCATCTTAAACTACGGGGTGCCTATACGCAGTTATTTTCTAATTCATAAGGACTTTCATATTCATAGGCTTATGTAGCTTTAGCATCTTTAGACTGAAAATATATTACCAATTTAGAAAGGTTTCAAAGGTTTTCTTTTATTATCTACTGGACTAAAATTTTCCAACATTATTTAGGTGTTAAATCTATAAAACATTCCGATTACTTTAATCTCATCATTGTAAATCTGTTGGTGATATTTTTTCGTGGAAAAAAAAAAAAACGAGCTTTACTTTGCCTAAGTTTGGAATAGTCGAAACAAAAGGGATTATGTTCGCGGATTTCGCGATTATGTTCGCGGAATTTGCGATTATGTTCGCGGATTTCGCGATTATGTTCGCGGAAAAGAATTTTAAAAAAAAAAAAAAAAAAAAACAACATGAATCAGCACCTAACAAAAACATTTTTCAGTGAACAATCACATAGAAATTTACCACGCAAGTACAAGTACATAGAGTTATCAACATATCAGACACAAACACCAAACACATGAATCACAAATTGCAACTGTGTTAGAGAATCGCAAAGCCATTAACCCTTCGGGATTAGCATGTCGAAACAGACCCGAAAACATTCCAGGGACAAACGCAGTTCCAAAGATCGCGATGGTTACATCTGCACGACATATAGACCATGTCATGTCGAGACAAACAAAAGATCTGATAATGGTAGAAACCAAAGGGACGATGAGAAAGAGTTACCCTGTATCGAAAGTGAAGATATTAGTGAAGAATCCGCGGTCTACTGCGAAGATTGTCTGAAGAAAATCCAAAACCCACCAAATAGCTCTGGATCAGAGTGTTCAGGCACGAGTGATTTAGATTATTTGAACAGTCGAAATCCTTCGAGAAAGCAGAACTCCGATTTTCTGTACGATGTATCTGAAAATAAGAGTGAAGACAATTATGAAGAGTCAGACAGTTGTAACTCATTAGATCCATCGACATCGGCGATAAATATACTTCGTAGAGATACGAAAAGGAAGCAACACTCATCATCTGATGATACACTTTGTGATAAAATAATCTACAAACCTAAGGTCGAGCAAAACCAACGGAGACTTAGCAAGAAAAAAGAGAAAATGGAAGACTCATGTGATGAAATATCGGATGTTTCGAAACCTTTGAAGATGCTCCATCATTTGATCTGTCACGGTAAATATAAACCTTGTGAGGACAAGACGCAAAAACACAATAAAAAAGATATAAAGAACAAGGAAGGAAGAAGAATTAATCAACTAAGAGAAGAAATAAGAAACAATCAACCAATGAAATGCTATTTAACCGAGAGCTTGAGATGGGGTTTTGGAATAACAAACAGCGATCTCTCCAGATACAAGCTATAATGAGCCTGGAGACAACAAGCCTTAGGAGGGGGGGGGAGAAAGCTGGAATAAGGTCGGACACACACGGGGCGTTAAAATGAGAGAAAACGTCGCACAACAGAGAATTCAAAAGGGAAAACAATCCTCGTAGAATTCGGAAGGATTACAGTCTGACCAGTCCAAGGGAATGGAACCGGAAAAGACCGAAACTTATATCCATTTGCTGTCAAACTCAAAGTGCCGAATTTGGTTCTCCAAGAAGAGAAAGTAGTAGGAAGAGGACGCGTTCTAAATCTTGTCAGACATCACGCCATAATTATAATGGATACAATGTGACAGAACCGATTTTTAAGCAAGAACCCTACACCAGATCCTTTCGAATGGAAACGGTAACTTCATGTTCCGAAAGCAACTATTCACCAGCAAATCTTTGCGATTATGTTCGCGGATTTGGCAATTATGTTCGCGGATTCGCGTCCCGAATCGACATTTTGGATATTTGGCAAGCCTATATATAAGGTAACTACAAAAATAAATGTTTTCGAAAACAGTCCTAATAGTCCAAGTCAAGAGTCAATGATTTTTATGCATCTGCATAGAAGACCAATTTGCATTTCAACATCTTTAACCAAGACAAAACAAACGTTTTAAAGCTCTATTTACGTGGAATATACTGACATGGATAGGATATGCAGCCACACTAAAGACGGCAAATGGCATTATGGCAGTCACTAACACAGCTGAAATAAACAATCCTCTCCTTTCTCCCTGGAGTGCCATTTGAGTGGACTTTGACTTTTCAATTGGACTCCTCCAACCCCCTTCTATCAGTGGAGAACAATCGTGCAAAATCAATTCAGTGTTGTAAAAGGACAGCATTTTGCTTGCTTTGGCACTTTTCAAGCATATATACGTAATAGAAAGCTGGATAGAAGAATTTACGAAAACTTCTGAGTTTGGTTTACAATAAAAAAGATATAAAGAACAAGGAAGGAAGAAGAATTAATCAACTAAGAGAAGAAATAAGAAACAATCAACCAATGAAATGCTATTTAACCGAGAGCATAGATAACCTTCAAGCCAATAGATGGAAGAGTCACAAGCAAAGTGGCTCTCGACCTGCGAGAGACAGTAAATCACCACACAACAGAGAATTCAAAAGGGAAAACAATCCTCGTAGAATTCGGAAGGATTACAGTCTGACCAGTCCAAGGGAATGGAACCGGAAAAAACCGAAACTTATATCCATTTGCTGTCAAACTCAAAGTGCTGAATTTGGTTCTCCAAGAAAAGAAAGTAGTAGGAAGAGGACGCGTTCTAAATCTTGTCAGACATCACACCATAATTATAATGGATACAATGTGACAGAACCGATTTTTAAGCAAGAACCCTACACCAGATCCTTTCGAATGGAAACGGTAAATTCATGTTCCGAAAGCAACTATTTACCAGCAAATTACTCTCAAGACGAGCAGGAAATAAAGTGTGATTCAATCGATAGCGCGACGAATGAAAACCAAGAGGTGGATTTAAATGAATCTATATATTCCGAGGCTTCACAAAACACTGAACCTGAATCCAGTTTGAAGACAATTGAGCTGCATGTCGACTTGGCTAAGACTTATAGGGAGAAAGATTATAATAAGCCTAGAGCATCATCAGAAAAATACAAAAGAGGAAGTGTAGGAAAGAGAAAGACATCCTATTCTAATGAAGAAATTAAAATCTATGAAAGAGCATTTCGGAATGAGTTCAAAAAGATTTCCAAAAACTGTGACAGAGAAAAACATAAACAGAAAACAGACAAGTGTAGTAAAAGTAAAAAGAAGGCATCCAGAGATATAAAATCATTCAAAGATAAGAAATCATACAAGGATAAGAAAGTCTGTAAAGATATCAAAAGAAAAACAGAAAGAACTAAACCTTATGCCAGAGAGATGGATGAAAGTGAGGCAAGTTTAATTTTGAACGCAACAGACTTGTCCAAGCTAGCAAGAATGGTGCAACAATTGACAGCAGACCCATCGTGTTACTCATGAATAGTGTATACCTAATATAAATTTTGTAGCATTGGACAAACACTAAACAATCCCCTAATCCTAAAGATTTTGAACGCAACAGACTTGTCCAAGCTAGCAAGAATGGTGCAACAATTGACAGCAGACCCATCGTGTTACTCATGAATAGTGTATAATATAACACTAAACAATCCCCTAATCCTAAACTATTCCAATTATCTTAAACAATAACTCCAAACGAAATACAACAAAACATTCACAATATTCCTACAGAAGAAGCTCATCTGTTTCATGCCCTATTCAGTACTCAGAGACACCATGAAAGGATTAAAAGCAGAAATAAAATTATTATTTATCAATTGATTTCTGTAGGTAGGTAAGGCAAATAAAATTGGAAGGATTGAAAATGTCCTACATATATTATACTCTCACCTATTATTTCTTTATGCTTTTTGCTTTTGTTGGTATGCTGGTTGTTCAACTTGTTTTAACATTACTTTTAGGAAAATCCCCTTTAGGGAAGAGATATTCATTTCTTTTTCTCTGGTACCGGGGAAAGTAGGTACTTCCATTTTTTATTTTTTGTTTTATTTTTATTATTTTTTTTTTTTCTTAAGCGCTTTAGCAATGCTTATGGACATGTCGTTCGCGCTGGTTCCTCGATCCTCGATGATTAGATTTTGTCGATGATTTACTTTCCAAAACTTTCTTTAATATTACTTATCTAAGTCAAAATCTCATGGCTGTCAAACCTACTTAACCAAAGCTTACTTTAACATTCCTTCTCAAGACAATATTTAAAGGCAGCTGTCAATCCACCCTATAGCTTGACATATCGTGGGTTGGATACGACTCTCCTGTTTACAAAGTTTTAACAAACTTCTCATCAAGAACCTCAAAGGAAAACCTATCTCCACCACGTTTTACTTTAACATTCCTTCTCAAGACAATATTTAAAGGCAGCTGTCAATCCACCCTATAGCTTGACATATCGTGTGTTGGATACGACTCTCCTGTTTACAAAGTTTTAACAAACTTCTCATCAGGAACCTCAAAGGAAAACCTATCTCCACCACGTCCTTGGAAAGCGTACGCCCCGGCACGTGTCATCTCACGTTACCTAAGATACTAGGCACGTCATATCACGTTACCTGAGACACTAGGCACGTCGTTTATAACACTCAATCACGCTCGGCTACTCCCTAACTATAGCCTTGGCAAATAAAACTAAGTACATAAAGTTTGTCATCATGAGCATTGGAAACTTTAAAATTATAACATAGATTGGATGGGAGACATAAGAGGCTGCCTCTTATGTCACTCCCGGGGCTTGGTAAATAAATCATAAACACATCGTCAGTCACAGAAACTTTGTAAATATCAACATTGGGACTACACAAATTCCAAAACCCTATGTCCGATTACACAGTAGTCTACCATTTCGTAGATTTTAATCACGAGCTAAGTACATTAGGTACATAATATATAAGTAGGCTTGCCAAACTGGAAAGCGTACGCCCCGGCACGTGTCATCTCACGTTACCTAAGATACTAGGCACGTCATATCACGTTACCTGAGACACTAGGCACGTTACCTGAGACACTAGGCACGTCGTTTATAACACTCAATCACGCTCGGCTAGAACTACTCCCCAACTATAGCCTTAGCAAATAAAACTAAGTACATAAAGTTTGTCATCATGAGCATTGGAAACTTTGAAATTATAACATAGATTGGAGTAGTACATAAAGTTTGTCATCATGAGCATTGGAAACTTTGAAATTATAACATAGATTGGAGGGGAGACATAAGAGGCTGCCTCTTATGCCACTCCCGGGGTTTGGTATATAAATCATAAACACATCGTCAGTCACAGAACCTTTGTAAATATCAACATTGTGGGACTACACAAATTCCAAAACCTTATGTCCGATTACACAGTAGTCTACCATTTCGTAGATTTTAATCACGAGCTAAGTACATTACATATATATAAAGTAACTACAAAAATGAATGTTTTCGAAAACAGTCCTAATATTCCTAATAATCCAAGTCAAGAGTCAATGTTGTTTATGCATCTGCATAGGTAGAAGACCAATGTGCATTTCAACATCTTTAACCAAGACAAAACAAACGTTTTAAAGCTCTATATATTTACGAGTACCTATGTAGAATATACTGACATGGATAGGATATACAGCCATACTAAGGTGGCAAACCGGGGCTTGGTAAATAAATCATAAACACATCGTCAGTCACAGAAACTTTGTAAATATCAACATTGGGACTACACAAATTCCAAAACCTTATGTCCGATTACACAGTAGTCTACCATTTCGTAGATTTTAATCACGAGCCAAGTATCTACATTACATGTATAAGGTAACTACAAAAATAAATGTTTTCGAAAACAGTCCTAATAATCCAAGTCAAGAGTCAATGTTTTTTATGCATCTGCATAGAAGACCAATGTGCATTTCAACATCTTTAACCAAGACAAAACAAACGTTTTAAAGCTCTATTTATGTAGAATATATTGACATGGATAGGATGTGCAGCCACACTAAGACGGCAAATAGCATTATGGCAGTCACTAACACAGCTAAAATAAACAATCCTCTCCTTCCTCCCTGGAGTGCCATTTGAGTGGACTTTGACTTTTCAATTGGACTCCTCCGACCCCCTTCTATCAGTGGAGAACAATCGTGCAAAATCAATTCAGTGTTGTAAACAGCATTTTGCTTGCTTTGGCACTTTTAAAGCTATACGTAACAGAAAGCTGGATAGAAGAATTTACGAAAACTTCTGAGTTTGGTTTTCTATGTAGGTACTTTCATTATTCTATTGAATGGTGGATTTATCCAACAAATGACTTTTAAATCTAAACACTTGGGTACTTTCCAATAAATTACGAACAAACTAATGGCACAATGTACTCAAATAAAAACAACACATGTCATTCTACTACAAAGTACAAAAGACCCAAATACATATACAAACACTCAAATATAAATCAACAAACACCTTCAAATCTACAAACCCCCTACAAATCAATAACAATCCTCTCCTTTCTCCCTGGAGTGCCATTTGAGTGGACTTTGACTTTTCAATTGGACTCCTCCAACCCCCTTCTATCAGTGGAGTACAATCGTGCAAAATCAATTCAGTGTTGTAAAAAGACAGCATTTTGCTTGCTTTGGCACTTTTATAAAGCATATATACGTAATAGAAAGCTGGATAGAAGGAAGTTTCCAAAACTTCGGAGTTTGGTTTTCTATGTACTTTCATTCTTCTATTGAATGGTGGATTTATCCAACAAATGACTTTTAAATCTAAACACTTAATAGGTACTTTCCAATAAATTACGAACAAACTAATGGCACAATGTACTCAAATAAAAACAATACATGTCATTCTACTACAAACTACAAAAGACCCAAATACATACAAACACTCAAATATATAAATCAACAAACACCTACAAATCTACAAACCCCCTACAAATCAATAAAAAAACCACCTACAAAAAATGCAAACCGGGCGTCAAACATCTCACAAAAGAAGAAGCAAACACTTTGTGCTTTCGGGATGCACTTGAAGAAAGGGAATTCGATTAGGGTCAATAAACAGGATAAACACCCGGGAATAAACACTCCGGGAGCTGACGAAGTAAATTGAGATGGGGTTTTGGAATAACAAACAGCTATCTTTCCAGATACAAGCTATAATGAGCCTGGAGACAACAAGCCTTAGGAGGGGGGAGAAAGCTGGAATAAGGTCGGGCACACACGGGCGCTAAAATGAGAGAAAACGTCGAAAAAAAAAGTAAAATAATAACTACGTAAATTGGGTCCTGTTGAGATGGGGTTTTGGAATAACAAACAGCGATCTCTCCAGATACAAGCTATAATGAGCCTGGAGACAACAAGCCTTAGGAGGGGGGGAGAAAGCTGGAATAAGGCCGGGCACACACGGGGCGTTAAAATGAGAGAAAACGTCAAAAAAAAGTAAAATAATAACTACGTAAATTGGGCCCTGATATGCCCAGGCTGTCGATCGACGAGGTGAATCTAATGTTGTCGATTCAGTGTGGATGGTCCAGTTGACATCGATCGACGGCCAGTCGACTATGTGTGAACTTGGTCCCTTGGTCCCTGAGTATGATGGCCTTGAGTGTTAAAACTGATGTGACACCGTGCCTGGGATAAAGATGACGATTTCACTTCAAATAAAAAGCCGTATTGGACTGAGAACTGATCCGTCAAAGCCCCTTATGCACTCAGAGAGAGCCTCACTCAGGTAAGAAAATGGTTGAATTTACACTGGCACTGATAATTATGGCCTCACACGTCCATTATAAGTAGAAATACTAATCCTAAAAGTTCAGTGTTCAGTTATCACTGCCAGTGTGTTGCCGGCCTAAGGGTAGGGGAAGTGGATAATCTAGAGGTGGGGGGTGAAAATAATGTAGGAGTGGGGATAAAATAAAGTAGGAGAGGGGGCGATATAAATTATAGGGGAGGTTCTGTGAGGCTGTCGAGAGTTAACTTTACGCAATCGAAATGGAAATGGTCCTTTCGTTATCTCTGGCCCGAATTGGAACATTGGAGGGGTCTCCGTTTTGACAATGAAGTCTTTTAACTCCGTCTGTGACTCTTCTTACACGCTTTGTTTGTTTGTTTGTTTGTTCGTTCGTTTGATTGATTGGTTGATTTAGTTGTTTGTTTGATTGATTGACCCTTCTCCAAGAGGACTAGAAATTGCCTTTACCACTATGAAAGACCTCTTTATGTTGGTCTTTCAATTTTCGCATTAAAAATTGTACATTTTTAAACGCAGTGGTTAGTAGGCCTAGAAAGATTTTTTCAAACCCATTTTCAGTATTGAAAAATTCTAAATCCCAAAAGTTGGTAATTTACTAAATTTTATTACTTGACTTGGAATTGAACTGTCAGCCTCTGGATCAGAGTTGAACACTGGTAAACACATTATTGAAGCAGGTAGGTGTAAACATAACTTTTGGGTTAACAATCTCAAAGGACCAACACAAACAACCACTAAAAAACACCTTCCCCACATCCAAACACTTACCAAGTTGAATCCGGCAAGAACAAATGAGGCATCTAATCAGATCATAATCCCAACAGGAGAGGTTAGAGAGGGGATGTTAAAGGCTCCTGGGAAATAAAAAGGACTTTATGTATTGTTAAACACGACTCGGAAACAATGAAATAATATCCCGGGGTGTCATTGTGTTACTTCCCCGACTTTTGATCCAATATACGAGTGCTGTTAAAGAAGGATTTTAGAACGTTTAAATAAAGCTCTATTGCAGAAAACCCACAAATTTTCACCGATACTGAGGCCCTTACGAAATATGTCTAAAGCTATGTCCAGTGTCCACACATAGTCGACGATTGATCGATCGATATCTGAAACAGTCCACATTGCCTCGACAACATTCACCAATTAGTACACTTTTACACTTAGATACCTACATAATATTATGACCTAACTTTCACTGGAATCTACCAGATCCGTGGAAAGCACTGAGGTTGGTGAAAGTTTTTATGCTTAGGATACAACAATTTTCCTTTGTCTTTTCTCAATAGGATGGTATATACATTAGTGGACCATACAGAAAATGTTATACGAGGGTTTGGATTTGGACTATTCTGAAATAGGTACTGAAAACATCAAAAATTTTGGACTGTTCCGAAATACTGAAATCCTAGTAAAAAAAGTTTCCACATTCATATTTCATATCAGAAGAAAAACTCAAATCCTTATTCGGCGAAAGTTGCCATGGCAATTATCAGACCATCGAACAATAAAGAAACAGAATAATAAAATAAATAACACAGGATAAAATCCGCCCCGGGCGGGAATCGAACCCGCGGCCTAGCGCTTACGAGGCAGACGCACTACCAAATAAGCTAACTAGGCTGGCGAGAGAGAGAGAGAGAATAAGTATTTTAAGTAAATTTGACATATCCACTAGTGAATTGTTCTAGGGCACTTTTGTTGCACTGAAGAAGGAAGAAATCAAGTATTTTGGGTAAATTTGACATCTCCACTAATCACTAAGGCACGTTATTTATTTATTTAGTTAGTATTATTCTTCTCCTTATTTTATTTGTTTATTTTTTGTTGAAATATCGTGGATTATTTTGAATTTGAACATTTTTGAAAAATTCCAAATTCGTGACGGGAGTTTCGACTTTCGGTAGGATAGCAGCCTCATCACATGAACCCAGCCCAGCCTGATTGGGGCCGGGAAAAGCCAGCAGTGCGCGATTGTCCAATGGTCACCCATTTGGATACCAATGAGATGCCAAAACTACTGACATTGGTGGAGATGCCAAAATTAATGGAGAAGTGGAGATCCCAAAACTACTGACACCGGTAATTTGGTGAAGGTGCCTAAAGTACCTACTGACATTGGTGGTGATGCTAAAATAATGAAACTGAGGGATGTCAAAATTCCTCAAATAAAATAATGGACCCCTCAAAATGTCTTAATTGCACTCCTAACACATAACAATGCTGAATGGTCACCCATTTGGATACCAACGAGGCTGAATATTGACTAACTTCAGTGAACCATTGGGTTGGGAACTAGTGCATTCAAGTCACTATCGGCACACTTTCTTAATTGATATGTCTCTCATCTCCAAATAATACTGTTTTAGTGTTTATGAAGACATTAACTGTCGGAATATGAATTACTTTTTAGCACCACAGTCCCAAGAGCCGGCTGCAATATAGAATTGCAGATTGGTTTAGTTCCTTCCAGGGCCATCCATAGGGGGTGGTTCATCCGGTCCTATTTTGCCCCCGGGGCCAAGCTCCTCAAGCCCGTGTTAAGGTCGGCGTTTTTGGTTAGCCCTAACTAGGGCGATTGCTTTTGCTGACATTTGGTTTTGGCTATAAATTTTTTACGAGTGGATGCCCTTCGCACTCATCCTTTGCTATTTCTTTAGCTAGGGAAATTCAGGCTGGTATCCTCCCTGTTTAAAGTCCCCCAGCCAGATTAAGCTGATCTACTCCCAGTCAGACAATCACTGTAATGTTCTTGTTTAAAATTGATGCCAGGAGGGGCCGCTTGTTAGAGCCTCGGGGCCCTACGAGTGGATGCCCTTCGCACTCATCCTTTGCTATTTCTTTAGCTAGGGAAATTCAGGCTGGTATCCTCCCTGTTTAAAGTCCCCCAGTCAGACAATCACAGTAATGTTCTTGTTTAAAATTGATGCCAGGAGGGGCCGCTTGTTAGAGCCTCGGGGCCCCATTAGGCACGGCCCTGGTTTATGTTCCAATAATGAAGTTGTTAAGCTCTGTGCCAAATAGTGTGGTTTTTGCTCGCTGATTGTTCTTGCGGTTTAGGCTTGGTCTAAATTTGTTTCTATTGACAGGAAAGAGACATAAATTTGGTCGCTTACATTTGCAGGTGTGAAAACCGTAATTCTGGAAGGTGTATTCTTATTTTTTAAACTTTTGACAGGAAAGAGACATAAATTTGGTCGCTTACATTTGCAGGTGTGAAAACCGTAATTCTGAAAGGTGTATTCTTATTTTTTTAACTGGTTATTTTCTGAGTTGTTACCAATGTTGTGGGTAATCTGTATTATTTTTTATACCAGGTTGGTGTGAATCCTACAGTGCTTTTTTCAGTTAGCCAGCCAGGGGCGATAGCACTTTGAATACATCAGTTCCCAATAGATCACTGTTGCTAAGAGACGTTGGGCGTGGTTTTTTACCGTTTTCATTTCATAAGGGTGCACTCTGTCTCGCGAGGACAACTGATTTGCTGGTTGAAATCTCGGTTAATGGTCAGGCAAAATTCAAAAGACGAGGAAGAAAAAGCCTGATATGACCTTTTAGCAGTTGAAAAGAAAAAGTCTATCGGTCCACTAAAAGAGGCTCAAAATATAAATTTACATGATTAGACCAATGCAGTTGAAAAGAAAAAGTCTATCGGTCCACTAAAAGAGGCTCAAAATATAAATTTACATGATTAGACCAATACAAACAAACAAACAAACAACAAAAAAGAAACCTCAAAACTGAAAATAAAAGAACGTGAGAAAATGCTTCTTTCTAAAAATGGGTCGTCTCCAACGTTTGAAATTTGAAACAAGCATAGCTTCACATAAGCTTTATCCCATGAAAATTCTGCGCTTATTAAAAAAACTCACATAAATTCTAATTAAACGCGCCACACATGGGTGTACTTATTCAAAACGAAAATGCTAAATGGGTCGTCTCCAACGTTTGAAATTTGAAACAAGCATAGCCTCACATAAGCTTTATCCCATGAAAATTCTGCGCTTATTAAAAAACTCACATAAATTCTAATTAAACATGGCACATATGGGTGTACAATTGTACATATTCAGCATTCAGCATTTTGCTCAACAAAAAGGAGAAATTAAATGTAGAAAATTTTGAAATCATTTTTTCATTTGAAAATTTTCACTTTCTGAAATAACCCAGCTGTAGCGAAGAAGAAGAAGGGAGAGAGAAATGACAAGGGTAGTTAAAAGAGAATGAGATGACGAAGGAAGAGGAAGGAAGAAAAGGATGAGAAGGAAGGAAGGAAGTGGATGAAAAAGAGGAATCAGAAGAAAGGAAGGGATAGTGTAAAACAAAACAACCCTGCTGAAGAAGTAAAGGGGAGAAATTAAATGTAGAAAATTTTGAAATCATTTTTTCATTTGAAAATTTTCACTTTCTGAAATAACCCAGCTGTAGAGAAGAAGAAGAAGGGAGGGAGAAATGACAAGGGTAGTTAAAAGAGAATGAGATGACGAAGGAAGAGGAAGGAAGAAAAGGATGAGAAGGAAGGATGGAAGTGGATGAAAAAGAGGAATCAGAAGAAAGGAAGAGATAGTGTAAAACAAAACAACCCTGCTGAAGAAGTGAAGGAAAGGAAACAATGATGTCAAGGGTATGTTGTTCAAAGAGTTAGAAATTTAGAATAAAGAATTAGGAAGAAGAGGAAGAGATGAAAAAAAAAATCATGAAGCTGAAGAAGAAGGAAAAGAAGAAGAACAACAACAAGAACAAGAAGAAAAAGAGAATTCAAAGGATGAAGAAGGCAAGGGTAAAGAAAGGATGAGAAAGAAGATGAGAAGAAGGAAGGATTAGGAAGAAGAAAGAAGTTAAGGAGAAGGAAGAGGAGGAATAGGAAAAAGTAAAGGAAAGGACGAAGTAGAGGAGAAAAAGGACAAGGAGGAAGAAGAGGAGGAGAAGGGAAAAAGGAAGAGCAGGAGGAAGGGAACACCAAACAGGGAGGTTCATTAAATTTAACTGAAATTTGTGCGAGTTACCACATTAATAATGATAATAATAATTAAGGAAAAGTTTTTAATGTAATAATAAAGTACACGAGTCACAAAAAGAGCGAGAGAGAGAGAGAGAGAGAGAGAGGTTGCTGGGGTTAAAAAAAGGTTAAATTAAATGTAAAGTCAGAAAATTTATTAAGAGTAAGTACCGACCTGAGAGTAGCAAAGGGAGAAACCAGAATGAAATAGAATTATACCTTTTTCGTCCTGATGAAATTAAAAAGTCTCCTCTGGGTGGGAGATAAGAGTTAAGGACTTTTTGAAAGGTCGACGGAGCGGTAGATGTGGGTCTGAATAGACCAGGCCTCTTTGACGGCTGTTGGTGATAGATCTTGAGGACCAATCTACAACGACTGTAACATGTTTGAAGATTATTCTTACCGTTTTTATTATTATTGGATACTAGGTATTTGTGTTTTTCTACTCCGACTCGAGTTTCGCCTATTTTATAGGCATCTTCATGGGAAACTGACTATTGGGTTGTTGTTGTTGTTGTTGTTGTTGTTGCTGATTGTTGTTGCTATAAAATAGGCGAAACTCGAGTCGGAGTAGAAAAACACAAATATCTAGTATCCAATAATAATAAAAACGGTAAGAATAATGTTAATACATAGGATGTCTAATATAAACCTAACAAATAATGTTTGAAGATCTTTATTAGGATCAAAGAGTGAAAAGCCTTTTTCGTCCTGATGAAATTAAAAAGTCTCCTCTGGGTGGGAGATAAGAGTTAAGGACTTTTTGAAAGGTCGACGGAGCGGTAGATCAGGTAGATGGGTCTGGATAGACCAGGCCTCTTTGACGGCTGTTGGGATGGATCTTGAGGACCAATCTACAACGACTGTAACTTGTTTGAAGATCCCCTTTAGGATCAAAGAGTGAAAAGCCTTTTTCTGAGTTGAAGATGTGGAGTTATTGAGTCATTCCTTGGGTCCTTGGATGATGGTTGACGCGAAGAATATTTCAGAGTTTGGGTTATTGCACATTGAGTGATGAAAATAGCTCCAATTTGAATTTCTTCAAACACAAAAATTGTGGACCCTTCATACACTTAAATGTGATCACGTGACATGGAGTTAACGCGTCGCATTGACGTTGACTTGATGCGAACCACCAAACTCCGAATCCTAAGTCCAACACTCTAACCACTACTGAGGTTAGTAATAGAAAGATCTACAAAGTGTATCATCATCATCTTAAAGAGCAACATCCCAATCCCTCCACACATATCATCATATGGAAGTCAAGAACTCTGGCAGAATAATACCTCCCCTCCTCCCTACCACCCCATCATCATCCCCATCCCTACCCATCCCAACATCATTCCTTTCCCCTATCCTCCATTACACCCCTCCCACCCACCTAACCCACCCATTCCCCAGGGCCTCGTATAACTTCATCAGAGCTTATCATCTTTGAAGGAGGAGGAGAACGAGCAAGCAAAGATTTCCTTACCCTTCCTCCCCAAATTGGAGGGGATAACCTCCAACCTTATAAATCGACTATATCAAAAGCCGTCGTGTAATCTGCGCTAAGTGTAATGTAAACAGAGATTGAGGTTCTTCAGGAGTGCGAAGTAGAGGGGGTTTGTTTGGAGGGGAGGCTGGCTCAAAGAGCAAATAAGCATCATTTGATGCGGTTGGCAGGAGTTATACTCGATAAGCAAATAAGAATTTATTTGAAGCGATGAGCGAATTTCGTGCGATTGTAGGGGAAAGGATTTGGCTTTTGTTTTTAGGATGGAAAGTTGTTTTTGGGGTGGTAAACCGTATTGTTTAAAATTCTGTCATTCGTTATGTTGCTCGTACTTTTTTGCAATCTACAGAATCGGCTCCTCTGATATAATAACAAAAATAATAAATTTTTCAGAGAGTTATACCAATTAGCAATTAGCTCCTCTCATGTCTTCTCCGTTCTTGTCTCTTTCTAGGTATATCCTTCCTCTTTCCGCTTTCTTTCTCCTCCCTATTATTCCCCTGTTCTTTTCTCTTCTTACCTCTTTCCATTTAACCCTTTCTCCCTTCTACCTTCCTCCAGTTCCTCCCCCACAAGCCTGGTTTAATAGTTTTACCTCGTGTTTATGTAGGCTCCTGGGCAATAAAAAGGACTTTATGTATTGTTAAACAAGACTCGGAAACAATATCCCGAAATCCCGGGGTGTCATTGTGTTACTTCCCCGACTTTTGATCCAATATACGAGTGCTGTTAAAGAAGGATTTAGAATTTTAGAACGTTTAAATAAAGCTCTATTGCAGAAAACCCACAAATTTTCACCGATACTGAGGCCCTTACAAAATATGTCTAAAGCTATGTCCAGTGTCCACACATAGTCAACGATTGATCGATCGATATCTGAAACAGTCCACACATTGCCTCGACAACATTCACCAATTAGTACACTTTTAGATGCATATTATGACCTAACTTTCACTGGAATCTACCAGATCCGTGGAAAGCACTGAGGTTGGTGAAAGCTTTTCTGCTTAGGATACAACAATTTTCCTTTGTCTCTTCTCAATGGGATGCTATATAAATTAGTGGATCATAGAGAAAATGTTATACGAGGGAATACTGAAAACATCAAAAATTTTGGACTGTTCCGAAATATATACTGAAATCCTAGTAAAAAAAAGTTTCCACATTCATATTTCATATCAGAAGAAAAACTCAAATACTTATTCGGCCAAAGTTGCCATGGCAATTATCAGACCATCGAACAATAAAGAAACAGAATAATAAAATAAATAATAAAAAGTCATATTCTTTTCAAATTGATTCCATGGGTGCTGATGGTATCTATTTTTTGGTTATACTTTATTATATCCAAAGTCGAGCCAAGGAAAACAATTTTCAAATTGTGTATGTTACAGAACATTGTAAAGACTTTGTAGCAAGTAGAAGGAAATAAAAGGAGATTTTGTATTAGCAAGAAGTCGGAAGAAAATGGAAGCAGATTTCTCCATGATAATAAAGAACAAAAAAAAATGACTGAGCAGTAAAATAATTACAAGTTTTTAAACAGTCTAGGCTTCTTAGGTTAGAGAACCAAATAGAAGAATACAGATACCATGTTGATTTTCAATTCGGAAAACGCAAGTGTTAGATTTCAGTTTCCTGGAAGACTAAATTTCTCTTTTGGGTAACCAAAAAGGTTTGCTTTATGTCAACCATTTTTACCTTGATCGCAATATTCAACATTTTCCTTTCAAACATGAACACAGTGTCCAAATGGACTCCAAAAAAAACAGTCTTTTCTCAGCCTTCAACAAAAATTAGAAAAATAAATGTGGGCAGGTGGGCCAATAAATGGTACGTTTTTTTAAGTGGGCGAATAAATGGTACACTTACCCTACCATGTTGATTTTCAATTCGGAAAACGCAAGTGTTAGATTCAAAAGTTTCCTGGAAGGCTATAAATTTCTCTTTCGGGTAACCAAAAAGGTTTGCTTTATGTCAACCATTTTTACCTTGATCGCGCAATATTCAACATTTTCCTTTCAAACATGAACACAGTGTCCGAATGGACTCCAAAAAAAAACAGCCTTTTCTCAGCCTTTAAACTAAAGTTTAACTTTGGCTTTCATACATACGACGGTAAATTTCTCTTTTGGGTAACCAAAAAGGTTTGCTTTGTATCAACCATTTTTACCTTGATCGCAATATTCAACATTTTCCTTTCAAACATGAACACAGTGTCCGAATGGACTCCAAAGAAACACCCTTTTCTCAGCCTTTGAGTGCAACATAGGAAATATGAAACGGAGTTAGGAAGGGTAAAGAATATGAGAACACAATAAACAGTAATAGAAAAACAATAAGGGGGTAAAACATGAAAATCAGATAATTTTCTTCCCCCCTCTTATCCCTTCTTCCCCTACTCTTTTGTCTGACTCGCTCAGTTTTTGGCCCCAAAGCCCCGAGGTCTTTCTGGAGAAATAAAAAGAAGATTGTATCTGAAGGCAGCCAGCATGCGGGAAAGTTTGTATGAAGAACGGACGAAGGAAAAGTAATGTGGGGAAATTGTACAGTGTGATGGAAAAAGTCCTGCAGTGGAGCCCAAATTACTGACATTGGTGGAGATGCCAAAATTACTGACATTGGTGGAGATGCCAAAACTACTGACATTGGTGGAGATGCCCAAACTACTGACATTGGTGGAGATGCCAAAATTACTGACATTGGTGGAGATGCCAAAACTACTGACATTGGTGGAGATGCCAAAATTAATGGAGAAGTGGAGATCCCAAAACTACTGACACCGGTAATTTGGTGGAGGTGCCTAAAGTACTGACATTGGTGGTGATGCTAAATTAATGAAACTGAGGGATGTCAAAATTCCTCAAATAAAATAATGGACCCCTCAAAAAGTCCTAAATTGCACTTCTAACACATAACAAGTCCCGATCTCATAATTAAAATCATACATAGGAAAGCCCGTGAAACGATAAAACGCGAAAGCAATTGATGCCAAATGAGATTACCTAAGGTAATTTTGCACTTCAAAAGACGTTTATGATAGGAAAGCACATAACAATCTCATAATTAAAACACATAACAATCTCATAATTAAAATCATACATAGGAAAGCACATAATAATCTCATAATTAAAACACATAACAATCTCATAATTAAAATCATACATAGGAAAGCCCGGGAAACGATAAAACGCGAAAGCAATTGATGCCAAATGAGAAATAAGGTACTTTTGCACTTTAAAACACGTTTATGAAACTCCTTCAAATAAATAAAGTCCTACCTTGATAAGGTAGGTACTGACTTTGCCCTAAATGAAAAGCATAGAAGAAAAACCAGGGAACCCCTTTAATGGGAAATCACTTCATGTCTGACGTAACAAGACAAGGCAACATACAACGGGAAAACGGGCTTACTTGATGCCAAATGAGAAATAAGGTACTTTTGCACTTTAAAAGACATTTATGAAACTCCTTCAAATAAATAAAGTCCTACCTTGGTAAGGTACGGACTTTGCCCTAAATGAAAAGCATAGAAGAAAAACCAGGGAACCCCTTTAATGGGAAATCACTTCATGTCTGACGTAACAAGACAAGGCAACATACAACGGGAAAACGGGCTTACTTGATGCCAAATGAGAAATAAGGTACTTTTGCACTTTGAAAGACATTTATGAAACTCCTTCAAATAAATGAAGTCCTACCTTGATAAGGTACTGACTTTGCCCTAAATGAAAAGCATGGAAGAAAAACCAGGGAACCCCTTTCATGGGAAATCACTTCATGTCTTTCCTTGAATACAACGACTGTAACATGTTTCTAGACTCAAGACTAGACTTTATTAAATTAAAAAATTGAACCGAGCGTCCAAGAGGCGACAACATTTTTTTTTTCAATGTCATAAAAAAAAAAAAAAGAAAAAAATCCTTAGAAAATCAAAGGCGCAATCCACATCAAAATTACTAAAGCAAATAATATTCATAACGTAATATAATAATCTCATGGTCTGCATATTTTTCGCTCTAATAGAATGAAATTGGTTTTTAATAACAGCCGACTTGTACCTAGGATCCTAAAGAGTAATAAACTTTGAAATTAGTCGAAGACCTCGGAACACGATAGACCAGGGGTTCCAGCACAAGGGAAATGGTGCGCTGAGGGGAAAATATTTTAGAGAAATTGCACCTTTTGATGAACGCAGAGGTAATGCTTTGGCTTTTGCCATTCAGGTCAGGAAGTTGAAGTCTGAATGGTTTTTAATAACAGCCGACTTGTACCTAGGATCCTAAAGAGTAATAAACTTTGAAATTAGTCGAAGACCTCGGAACACGATAGACCCAGGGGTTCCAGCACAAGGGAAATGGTGGGCTGAGGGAAAATATTTTAGAGAAATTGCACCTTTTGATGAACGTAGGTAATGCTTTGGCTTTTGCCTTGCAGGTCAGGAAGTTGAAGTCTGAACATCTTCCATCTTCGGAAAATTGAGTAAATTTGATATCTCCACTAATTTCAGTATTTTAGGAAAATTTGACATCTCGACTAATTTCAATATTTTAGGAATATATATGCCATCTCCACTAATTTCAATAATAATTCTTTTTTTTAAAAAAGATTTTTTCATTACCTTTCGTCCATATTGGCCCTCAAACGCAAATTTTCCATGAAAAAAGTTCAAAAACGCCTACACATAGAAAGGCAATTTCCTCCCCAACACTTTCTGACCGACCCCGCCATCCGAGCCAGCTTAGGTGTATCTCCTAATACGATCTTAATTAACAAGCCATTCGTTATGTTGCTCGTACTTTTTTGCAATCTACAGAATCGGCTCCTCTGATATAATAACAAAAATAATAAATTTTTCAGAGAGTTTTAGCAATTAGCTCCCTATTCTCATGTCTTCTCCGTTCTTGTCTCTTTCTAGGTATATCCTTCGCGTCTTTCCGCTTTCTTTCTCCTCCATATTCCCCTGAATCCCCTGTTCTATTCTCTTCTTACCTCTTTCCATTTAACCCTTTCTCCCTTCTACCTTCCTCCAGTTCCTCCCCCACAAACCTGAATTGAGTAAATTTGATATCTCCACTAATTTCAGTATTTTAGGAAAATTTGACATCTCGACTAATTTCAATATTTTAGGAATATATATATGCCATCTCCACTAATTTCAATAATAATTCTTTTTTTTTAAGATTTTTTCATTGCCTTTCGTCCATATTGGCCCTCAAACGCTAATTTTCCACGAAAAAAGTTCAAAAACGCCTACACATCCTCTTTCTCCAGGCAATTTCCTCCCCGACACTTTCTGACCGACCCCGCCATCCGAGCCAGCTTAGGTGTATCTCCTAATACGATCTTAATTAACAAGAGCGTATGTAAATATGGCCAAGCACAATAATAGAGACGTTAACAATCAAGTCTTTATTAGCCTTCGTTATAATTAGAATAAAATATTAATTTAAAATAATTATCTACTCTCCGGGACCATATTTATATAGGTACCTAATCATGTTTTTATATTATGTATTCATAATCGCTTGAAAAATCAGAGGCGTATCATAAAACAAGGGGAAGACTAGGGAAAGTGGTTCGCTTGCTTTCTGTCGTTTTTACTTTTTTTTCCCCAACTACTTACCACTTACCGAAAATAGTGACTGATTTTGTGACTATGACTATTCAACCTGGATTCTGTCCAGTGTCCAAAGCTGTGTCCACACACATATTCGTTCAGGAGATGGAGGGTTTGATAGAGGGAACTGTAGGAGAGGGTTTGACAGAGGGAACTGTAACTGCCGAGGTCTTACCACCACAAAAGCGAAGGGAAAAGGAAGAGAGAATAGAAGAAAGCCAGTCGTTCCAAGAACATCTGTTTAGGGTAAAGGTTACACAGGCTATAGGGGTCTGGTACTATGTTTCTGGGACATCCTGTATATTAAACTTGCAATTACCACTTATCGAAAATAGTGACTGATTTTGTGACTATGACTATTCAACCTGGATTCTGTCCAAAGCTGTGTCCAACACATATTCGTTCAGGAGATGGAGGGTTTGATAGAGGGAACTGTAGGAGAGGGTTTGATAGAGGGAACTGTAACTGCCGAGGTCTTACCACCACAAAGGCGAAGAGAGAAGG
The DNA here is from genome assembly GCF_000475195.1 of Diaphorina citri. NCBI lineage: Eukaryota > Metazoa > Arthropoda > Insecta > Hemiptera > Psyllidae > Diaphorina > Diaphorina citri. The sequence continues at coordinate 114,922 of NW_007377974.1, read as the reverse complement.
AAGAGAGGATAGAAGAAAGCCAGTCGTTCCAAGAACAAACTTCATCTGTTTAGGGTAAAGGTTACACAGGCTATAGGGGCCTGGTACTATGTTTCTGGGACACCCTGTATATTAAACTTGCAACGAGTGTATAACTCGTGTAATTACAACTCAAAGTTAGACGAGCATATGATTATTATGATTATCAGGAAGAGGTTTAATTATTTCGAGTTACTCAAATAAGTTGGTCTTCTTTAGAGATGGTTGTTTCGTGTTTACTTACCCATATAAGATGTATTTGCCAAACCCCTTTGTTATTATTATGATTTATATTAATTTTATATTTATACCTAATATTATTTCTATAGCAAGGCAACAAACTCTAATGTTTTATTTATTTTTCAAGATTCTTTGCATGTTTGATTAGGTTGAGGGGCTATCTACATCCCTAGATTCCCCAGCATCTAGCAGTCTTACAAAATAAGACCGAAAGGTCCTTTTCTTCAGCACCTTTGCGAATTTTCGTAAATTTACATTGATCTTTAAAAAGCATTTGATCTACTTTCCCCATATTGTCAATTTCCGTATTTCACATTGATCTTTCAAAAGCATTTGATCTACTTTCCCCATATTGTCAATTTCCGTACTTTACATCGATCTTTCAAAAGCATTTGATTTACTTTCCCCATATTGTCAATTTCCATACTTTACATCGATCTTTCAAAAGCGTTTGATCTAATCCATCCCCTCTTCCGTTTTTTCCAGACGGGGACGGCAATTTAAGCGACGACCTCGCTAGCAAGCGCCGTCGATCCCGCACCAACTTCAACAGTTGGCAACTGGAGGAGCTGGAGCGCGCTTTCCTAGCTAGTCATTACCCGGATGTGTTCATGAGGGAGGCCCTCGCTCTCCGACTGGATCTCAAGGAGTCGCGCGTAGCGGTGAGTAATAAATAGCCTTTATTTGTACATTAAATGAAAATAATACACCCGGATGTGTTCATGAGGGAGGCCCTCGCTCTCCGACTGGATCTCAAGGAGTCGCGCGTAGCGGTGAGTAATAAATAGCCTTTATTAGTACATTAAATGAAAATAATATACCTATGACATAGGATTTTTAATCAATAAACGTGTACAAAATCAGAATAACTAGATAACTAGAAAGTAGCGGTGAGTATTTTGTAAATTTGACATCTCTACTAATGAATTAATCTATGAATTATTTTAAGATAGAATTCTTTTGTTGGACTGAAGAAAGAAGAGAGAGAGCGAGAGAGAGAGAGAGAGAATAAGTATTTTAAGTAAATTTGACATCTCCACTAGTGAATTATGTATTTTAAGGGACTTTTGTTGCACTGAAGAAAGAAGAAATCAAGTATTTTGGGTAAATTTGACATCTCCACTAATCACTAAGGCACTTTATTTATTTATTTAGTTAGTTTTATTATTATTCTTATTTTATTTGTTTATTTTTTGTTGAAATATCGTGGATTATTTTGAACATTTTTGAAAAATTCCAAATTCGTGACGGGAGTTTCGGTTGGATAGCAGCCTCATCACATGAACCTCACCCAGCCTGAATGAGGCCGGGAAAAGCCAGCAGTAAGCGATTGTCCAATGGTCACCCATTTGGATACCAATGAGGCTGAATGGTCACCCATTTGGATACCAACTTGACATCTCCACTAATCACTAGTAAATTAAGGCACTTTATTTATTTAGTTAGTTTTATTATTCTTCTTCTTATTTTATTTATTTATTTTTTGTTAAAATATCGTGGATTATTTTGAACATTTTTGAAAAATTCCAAATTCGTGACGGGAGTTTCGGTAGGATAGCAGCCTCATCACAAACATGAACCTCACCCAGCCTGAGTGGGGTCAGTGGGGCCGGGAAAAGCCAGCAGTACGCGATTGTCCAATGGTCACCCATTTGGATACCAACGAGGCTGAATATTGACTAACTTCAGTGAACCATTGGGTTGGGAACTAATGCATTCAAGTTACTATCGCCACACTTTCTTAATTGATATGTCTCTCATCTCCAAATAATACTGTTTTATTGTGGCTGAATGGTCACCCATTTGGATACCAACGAGGCTGAATATTGACTAACTTCAGTGAACCATTGGGTTGGGAACTAGTGCATTCAAGTTACTATCGCCACACTTTCTTAATTGATATGTCTCTCATCTCCAAATAATACTGTTTTATTGTTTATGAAGACATTAACTGTCGGAATATGAATTACTTTTTAGCACCACAGTCCCAAGAGCCGGCTGCAATGTAGAATTGCAGATTGGTTTAGTCCCTTTCAGGGCCATCCATAGGGGGTGGTTCATCCGGTCCTATTTTGCCCCGGGGGCCAAGGTCCTCAAGCCCGTGTTAAGGTCGGCGTTTTTGGTCCAGGGCCATCCATAGGGGGTGGTTCATCCGGTCCTATTTTGCCCCGGGGGCCAAGGTCCTCAAGCCCGTGTTAAGGTCGGCGTTTTTGATCAGCCCTAACTAGGGCGATTGCTTTTGCTGACATTTGGTTTTGGCTATAATTTACTGACATTGGTGGAGATGCCAAAACTACTGACATTGGTGGAGATGCCAAAACTACTGACATTGGTGGAGATGCCAAAACTACTGAAATCGGTGGAGATGCCAAAACTACTGACATTGGTGGAGATGCCAAAACTACTGACATTGGTGGAGATGCCAAAACTACTGACATTGGTGGAGATGCCAAAACTACTGACATTTGTGGAGATGCCAAAACTACTGACATTGGTGGAGATGCCAAAATTAGTGACATTGGTAGAACAAACTTCATCTGTTTAGGGTAAAGGTTACACAGGCTATAGGGGCCTGGTACTATGTTTCTGGGACACCCTGTATATTAAACTTGTAGTGAGTGTATAACTCGTGTAATTACAACTCAAAGTTAGACGAGCATATGATTATCAGGAAGAGGTTTAATTATTTCGAGTTACTCAAATAAGTTGGTCTTCTTTAGAGATGGTTGTTTCGTGTTTACTTCTTTTTCGTCCTGATGAAATTAAAAAGTCTCCTCTGGGTGGGAGATAAGAGTTAAGGACTTTTTGAAAGGTCGACGGAGCGGTAGATCGGTCTGGATAGACCAGGCCTCTTTGACGGCTGTTGGTGATAGATCTTGAGGACCAATCCATAACGACTGTAACATGTTTGAAGATCCTTATTAGGATCAAAGAGTGAAAAGCCCTTTTTCTGAGTTGAAGATGTGGAGTTATTGAGTCATTCCTTGGATGATGGTTGACGCGAAGAATATTTCAGAGTTTGGGTTATTGCACATTGAGTGATGAAAATACCTAGCTGCAATTTGAATTTCTTCAAACACAAAAATTGTGGACCCTTCAATATTACACTTCAATGTGATCACGTGACATGGAGTTAACGCGTCACATTGACGTTGACTTGATGCGAACCACCAAACTCCGAATCCCAAGTCCACCACTCTCACCACTTCTGAGGTTAGTAATGGAAAGATCTACAAAGTTAGTGTATCATCATCATCATCATCATCTTAAAGAGCAACATCCCAATCCCTCCACACATATCATCATATGGAAGTCAAGAACTCTGGTAGAATAATACCTCCCCTCCTCCTTACCACCCCATCATCATCCCCATCCCTACCCATCCCAACATCATTTCTTTCCCCTATCCTCCATTACACCCCTCCCACCCAGCTAACCCACCCATTCCCCAGGGCCTCGTATAACTTCATCAGAGCTTATCATCTTTGAAGGAGGAGAACGAACAAGCAAAGATTTCCTTACCCTTCCTCCCCAAATTGGAGGGGATAACCTCCAACCTTATAAATCGACTATATCAAAAGCCGTCGTGTAATCTGCGCTAAGTGTAATGTAAACAGAGATTGAGGTTCTTCAGGAGTGCGAAGTAGAGGGGGTTTGTTTGGTGGAGAGGCTGACTCAAAGAGCAAATAAGCATCATTTGATGCGGTTGGCAGGAGCTATACTCGATAAGCAAATAAGAATTTATTTGAAGCGATGAGCGAATTTCGTGCGAATGCGGGGGAAAGGATTTGGCTTTCTGTTTTTAGGATGGAAAGTTGTTTTTGGGGAGGTTAACCGTATTGTCTAAACCAGAGACATCAGAAGAAGAAATAGACCGGATAATTTAGTCCCATCCCGTCACAAGATTTCATGATACTGTCTGTTCCTACCAAGTAAATCTCCTGGATGATCGAAATAATCACCATTCAAATTATGAGCGAAACATGGAAATAGAACCTTAAAAAATAATAAACCACTATTACACCCTTAAATGAAAAGCATGCCGAGAAAAGCCGTTCGCCAAACGGATTACACAACTGGTCGTACGTTATGAACTATTTTAAATCCTCCCCGGGCGGGGAGCGAACCCGCGACCTAGCGCTTACAAGGCAGACGCGCTACCCTCCAAGCTAACTAGGCTGGCGGAGAGTTTCATTTGATCTGAAATTGGCTTAATTTAACTACAAAAGATGACACCTCTTTACCTGAGAACATTCTCAGTTACTATCACTACTGCTAAAAGCCCTATTTTAGATATTTTGAATCACCCTTGAGGAAACAGCTTTAGACTAGAGTTCCTATTCACCACACTGGGGGCAAAGTTGAAAATATTAAAATTGATTACGAAAATAATTAACTCGCAAAACAAAAGGATATTGGAGAAGGAAGAGTAGGAAAAGAGAGAGGAGAAGGAAGTAAAAGAAAGCGGGGAAGACGTAATAAGCATAACTCGCTGGAGAGAAAATAGGAGAAGGAAGAGAAAGAAAAGAGAGAGGAGGAAGAGGAAGTAAAGGGGGGAAGGCGTAATAAGCATAACTCGCTGAAGGAGAGAAAAAAGGATAAAGAAGAGAAACGAAAAGTGGGAAAGAAGAGGAGGAACTGAAGGCATGTGGGAGAGACGTAGGCATAACAAAAAGCGAAGAAACAAGAGTGTAGGAAGAGGAGCAGGCGAGAAAAATTTCAAGATTAGAGCTCATTTATTTTGTGTGAGAAAATGTGAAAAAAAATCCCCCCAAAAACGGTTTTTTGGCTTTATGGTTTTCTGGACAAAATTTGCATCACCACTTTCGTGTTCCTAGTAAAAAGACCTTTAATTTGATATATAGGTCGACCAGATTTAGATAAGGCCTTTTATGGGGGACAGATAGACAGACAGACACACACACAGACATACACCGAAGCGAATACAATAGTCCGTCCCTATACCTTTTATTATTTCTATTGTAATTTAAAAAAGTGAGGACGGACTAAAAAGTTAGGTGAAGGAGAAGAGAAGGCAAATAGGGAAGAAATGGAAGAAGTAGAGGAATTCGTGTTCCTGGTAAAAAGACCTTTAATTTGATATATAGGTCGACCAGGTTTGGATAAGTCCTTCTATAGGGACAGACAGACACACACACAGACAGATACCGAAGCGAATACAATAGTCCGTTCCTTATACCTTTTATTATTAAATTTCTATTGTAATTTAAAAAAGTAAGGACGGACTAAAAAGTTAGGTGAAGGAGAAGAGAAGGCAAATAGGGAAGAAATGGAAGAAGTAGAGGAATACCTATGTGGAAGAAATACTAAACACGAGGCTGAAAAAGGCTTGGAGTCACGCGTGCCGGAACTACTTGCTTTAAAATTTGAAACTGCCACGTCTAGATGTCTAGAAGCATTTGAAGAACTGGCATTAGAAAAAGAAGCAGAATGAGAAGGAAAAGAAGAACTAAGAGGCTTGGAGTCACGCGTGCCGGAACTACTTGCTTTAAAATTTGAAACTGCCACGTCTAGATGTCTAGAAGCATTTGAAGAACTGGCATAAGAAAAAGAAGCAGAATGAGAAGGAAAAGAAGAACTAAGCGCGAAATATGAAGATGTTATGAAATGGAGTTTAAAGTTTGCTGACGAAAGAATGAACCAGAGACATCAGAAGAAGAAATAGACCGGATAATTTAGTCCCATCCCGTCACAAGATTTCATGATACTGTCTGTTCCTACCAAGTCAATCTCCTGGATGATCGAAATAATCACCATCCAAATTATGAGCGAAACATGGAAATAGGACCTTAAAAAATAATAAACCACTATTACACCCTTAAATGAAAAGCATGCCGAGAAAAGCCATTCGCCAAACGGATTACACAACTGGTCGTACGTTATGAACTATTATTGTAATGTCTCGATTTCGAAAATGACTGTAATCCGTTGCATGTTCTCGGTCAAATTGTTTTTTGCTGAGTTTAATTGGGTGCCTGACTATTGTGTGAGTAATAACTGACTGTTTTAGGTCAATGGTAGTGATTTGCGCGAAAGTGCAGTAATTATTCAAATGAGCTTTGTACTTCGACTACCTACTTCGGGATTGTGAACTCAAAATGACAAATTGAGCAGGTTTTGCAAACGGAAATTTTTAATTACAAAACCTGATTATCCTTGTTTTTCCCTTTCTTCGTCGTCAATCATTCATTAATTTATTATTTTGTCCTCTATTTTGTCATTAGATTTCATCATACGAGGAGGTTTTCTACAATTTAATTCAGGTACATCCCGAGAATCTCTGGTTTTTACTCCGTTTCATTCCCACTTGTTACCTGCGTGTCAAAACGTGTGCCCTAATATTTCATCATCTTCTGTCCAGGTCTGGTTTCAAAATCGGCGCGCCAAGTGGCGGAAAAAGGAACACACGAAGAAAGGCCCGGGTCGGCCCGCCCACAACGCCCATCCTGTGACGTGTTCGGGTGACCCGATCCCGGCCGAAGAGCTGAAGAGGAAAGAGAGGGCCCGACGACAGAAGAAGCTGATGAAGAGTTTAGAGCGACAACAGCGCAAACTGGCGGCAAAAGGCGTTACTGTGGATCTGGAGACGCTGAAGCGAGAATGGGAGAGTCAGCAGGCTAGTGGTGAGTTGAGACTTCAATTTTTCGAATATGTCCTAACACCTCCTAAAGGTGTGTCCAAAGATGGTCGACCGGCCTTCGATCGATGAGGAAAATCTATGTATGTTGTCGAGGCAGTGTGAACGTGTCAGTCGACATCGATCGACGGCCGGTCGACTATGTTTGGACACGCCTCTAGATACATAAGTGGGCCAAATGTAGAGTAGTAATTTAGGCCTGTGTTGAAACTATGTAGGTCTGGAATCTCTTGTTAAAGTAGGTATTTCTTAGCATTTTCGGCCACTTTGAGACTTATCACAAGCTTAATAACACCTATTGACTTCTCTAAATTTTCAATATATAATTAGAAGTAAGGGAAAATGAAAAAAAAGAGCACAGAAAAAGTTTTTTTTTTTTTCTCTCTCAATATGATTTATTTCGTAGAATTGCTAGATTAGACATATTAGACACTAGGTATAGGTATCCGTTTCTACTTACTCCATTTTGTCACCTAATCAAACTCAATGACTAAAGAATAAATCTCCTCCTAAAAATTATTACATTATTAGTCATAACTTTGACTCATCTCTTTCACATTGTACAGAACTGTCCTTATAACTACTCAGAGAGATATGAATAATGGTGTTTTAAAAAATACAACATTCTTCATTTCTTGTTCTTCACTCAAAGAGGGCGTTACCTCTTTTTTTCTAATTCTCCCAACTGACATCAAGTTAATTAAATTCTATTTTTTTATTGTAATTAATTTCCTCACACTTGTGTACGCTGGTTTTTACGAGTCTTTCATGTTTATATTAATAATTTTTGTTTGAGGAGTTGGGAGAAGTGCATTTTTTTTTCCAAAGTTTGATGTTGAACATATTGAAAAAGGGTTTCACATTGTTGGAATTAGATGAGTAGGTACGTAGTGTTGTAAGTTGTAAAGATTGTTTTGCAGATTCCAGAAAGAACAATAATAGGTAATATTTTAAATAAAATAAAGTATTTGTTGAAAAAAAAAAAAATAAAAATAAATAAAACTAAATAAATAATAACAAGGGCATTAAGTTTGAGGACAAAAGATAAATAACACAATAACAGATAAGCAAAGTTTGAGACTTTGCACTTGAGGACAGCAAAGACGTTCTTTCCAAATTCAAAGTTTCCCAAAAGGAACAAACAGCACAGGGTGCCAGAAAGAACATCAATAACGAGATAGTACTCCGAATGTTCATCAGAACCACTCTAAATAAATAATAATAAGGACATTAAGTTTGAGGACAAAAGATAAATAACACAATAACAGATAAGCAAAGTTTGAGAGTTTGCACTTGAGGACAGCATTTTCCTTTAGGAATTAACAATTAGATCATTCCCAAACAATTCAAAAGACGTTCTTTCCAAATTCAAAGTTTTCCAAAAGGAAAAAACAGCACAGGGTGCCAGAAACAACATCAAAAATGAGATAGTACTCCGAATGTTCATCAGAACCACAAAACTGACTCACCAAGAATCATCATAACTCATGATCTCGTTCCATTTTATCAGCAGAAAGGTGATTCTGTTCTTATCAGAGAAAATAATTGATTATTTTTTGCACCCTCCTTCTTTTTAATATTTTTCAAATTAATTCCACTTCCAAACATCAAAGAAGGAACTGAAATTCTATTAATTTTATTCTTTCTTTTTCATATTTCTATTTAAATGTAGATATTCTGAAATGATGTTATCCAAACGTTTGTTGGTTCTTTGAAGAGAAGTAGAGAAGTCTCAGGGAAGACATAAATAATGTTTAATAACACTTCATAGCTCCGGTAAAAGTTAATCAACTCCGAACACGTATGGTCGGAAATTAATTTGTGAAAATACCTAGTTAATTTATGTCAAGCAATCTGCAATCCCATAAAATATTATCTACCGAAATACTCGTTCTTGGATTATCATTATTAGATACGTTAGAGCTAAAACGGTTTTTGTGATGAAGTTTATGTCTTGAGTGTTGAAGGTATTATAAATTGGAATGCTAATGAAAGAGAAAGATTGGTCGATTTGTAAATGACAACAGATTATGCATCTCCAGGATTGCTATTTTTTTACACAAAGACCTCCTGTATGGGCGTTTTCTTCACATATTGATTTGTTCTGTCATTCTAAAACAGCCTGTTAAAAGAGTTCCTTAAACATTAGGGCACCTTAAAAAACCAATAGCTTCAATAACATCACATGAACTATTTCTCTTGTGATGAAGTTTATGTCTTGAGTGTTGAAGGTATTATAAATTGGAATGCTAATGAAAGAGTCGATTTGTAAATGACAACAGATTATACATCTCCAGGATTGCTATTTTTTTACACCAAGAGCTCCTGTATGGGCGTTTTCTTCACAAACATATTGATTTGTTCTGTCATTCTAAGACAGCCTGTTAAAAGAGTTCCTTAAACATTAGGGCACCTTAAGAAGTAATAGCTTCAATAACATCACATGAACTATTTCTTACTTCATGTCTGACGTAACAAGACAAGGCAACATACAACGGGAAAACGGGCTTAATTAAAATGTACCCACTACGAGGTGTAGTAGCAAAGTACTTGGAGTAGGAGTGGAGGTTGGAGGAGCCAATTAAAAAGAAAATTTCCATCATCTTGTTATTAAAATATACAGGGTGGTCGTTGCAAGTTCTCAAGAGGTTTGATAGAGGGAACTGTAACTGTTAAGGTCTTATCGTCCCAAAAGTGAAGAGAAAGGGAAGAGAGGATAGGAGAAAGCCAGCCGTTCCGAGAACGAACATTATGTTTAGGTTAAATCCTCCCCGGGCGGGGAGCGAACCCGCGACTTAGCGCTTACAAGGCAGACGCGCTACCCTCCAAGCCAACTAGACTGGCGGAGTTAGATTCATTTGGTCGGAATTTGGCTTAATTTAACCACAAAAGATGACATCTCTTTACCTAAGAACATTCTCAGTTACTATCACTACTGCTAAAAGCCCTATTCTAGCTATTTTGAATCACCCTTGAGGAAACAGCTTTAGACTAGATTTCCTATTCACCACACTATGAGAACATTCTCAGTTACTATCACTACTGCTAAAAGCCCTATTCTAGCTATTTTGAATCACCCTTGAGGAAACAGCTTTAGACTAGAGTTCCTATTCACCACACTAGGGGCAAAGTTGAAAATATTAAAATTGATTACGAAAATAATTAACTCGCAAAACAAAGGATATTGGAGAAGGAAGAGTAGGAAAAGAGAGAGGAGGAAGCAGGAATAGGGAAAAGGCGTAATAAGCATAACTCGCTGAAGGAGAGAAGAAAGGATAAAGAAGAGAAACGAAAAGTGGGAAAGAAGAGGAGGAACTGAAGGCATGTGGGAAAGACGTAGGCATAACAAAAAGCGAAGAAACAAGTGTAGGAAGAGGAGCAGGCGAGAAAAATTTCAAGATCAGAGCTCATTTGTGTGAAAAAATGTGAAAAAAAATCCCCCAAAAAATTCACACCACCATTTTCGTGTTCCTGGTAAAAAGACCTTTAATTTGATATATAGGTCGACCAGGTTTGGATAAGTCCTTCTATGGGGACAGACAGACACACACACAGACAGACACCGAAGCGAATACAATAGTCCGTTCCTTATACCTTTTATTATTTCTATTGTAATTTAAAAAAGTAAGGCCGGACTAAAAAGGGCAATAGCGGTAGCGGTAGTTTTAGCAAGTTCCAAAATAGTTCCAGTAGTATCATTAGTAGATTGTCTCCGAATTCTTCAAATAATACCAGTTCGGATGAACTGTAAAACTTAGTTCCTTTGTTTTTCTTTCTGGTCTTCTAGATCTGTTTAATATATCTTTTTGTTTTGATACAGGTTTATCGTCACTGTATTATGGGTTGGAGGAGCCAATTAAAAAGAAAATTTCCATCATCTTGTTATTAAAATATACAGGGTGGTCGTTGCAAGTTCTCAAGAGGTTTGACAGAGGGAACTGTAACTGCTATGGTCTTATCGTCCCAAAAGTGAAGAGAAAGGGAAGAGAGGATAGGAGAAAGCCAGCCGTTCCGTGAACGAACATTATGTTTAGGTTAAATCCTCCCCGGGCGGGGAGCGAACCCGCGACCTAGCGCTTACAAGGCAGACGCGCTACCCTCCAAGCTAACTAGGCTGGCGGAGTTAAATTCATTTGGCATTTTAATCTGTTCTGGTCCGATCGAACTTTTGGTCGAATATCAATCAGACTCCGTAGTGTACGATCCAAATTAGTCATCACCTCAGAACAAAGAATAACCAGAAAGATATTTTCCTTTTTCACTGATCTCTCTAGTATCTTTACTATTCTTTTTCGTTTACGTATATTAATATTTTCATAATTTTACAAGCAATAGCGGTAGCGGTAGTTTTAGCAAGTTCCAAAATAGTTCCAGTAGTATCATTAGTAGATTGTCTCCGAATTCTTCAAATAATACAAGTTCGGATGAACTGTAAAACTTAGTTCCTTTGTTTTTCTTTCTGGTCTTCTAGATCTGTTTAATTTATCTTGTTTTGATACAGGTTTATCGTCACTGTATAAAAAAAAAAAAAAAAAAAAAAACATATATACATATTGAAACAATCCTACAAAAGTTCACAAAAAAAACTTTCAGTACAGACCGGATAATTTAGTCTCATCCCGTAACAAGATTTCATGATACTGTCTGTTCCTACCAAGTAAATCTCCTGGATGATCGAAATAATCACCATCCAAATTATCAGCGAAACATGGAAATAGAACCTTAAAAAATAATAAACCACTATTACACCCTTAAATGAAAAGCTTGCCGAGAAAAGCCGTTCGCCAAACGGATTACACAACTGGTCGTACGTTATGAACTATGATTGTAATTTCTCGATTTCGAAAATGACTGTAATCCGTTGCATGTTCTCGGTCAAATTGTTTTCGCTAGATTTAATTGGGTGCCTGACTATTGTGTGAGTAATAACTGACTGTTTTAGGTCAATGGTAGTGATTTGCGCGAAAGTGCAGTAATTATTCAAATGAGCTTTGTACTTCGACTACCTACTTCGGGATTGTGAACTCAAAATGACAAATTGAGCAGGTTTTGCAAACGGAAATTTTTAATTACAAAACCTGATTATCCTTGTTTTTCCCTTTCTTCGTCGTCAATCATTCATTAATTTATTATTTTGTCCTCTATTTTGTCATTAGATTTCATCATACGAGGAGGTTTTCTACAATTTAATTCAGGTACATCCCGAGAATCTCTGGTTTATACTCCGTTTCATTCTCCTCTTTTGGAGTAATGTGGCGTAACACACCAGGACTCCAGATTTCGAACTATATAGAATCTTTAGATTATTCAATAAATTGTAAACCAAAATGATTACCTACCCCAATTAGTTTGAAGTCATTAAAGTTTATTTGCACTTAACGAGTCTTCTTCTGTAAATTTGTAAATTAATTAACCCATTCGTTCCCTGCGTATTTTGTCCTCTATTTTGTCATTAGATTTCATCATACGAGGAGGTTTTCTACAATTTAATTCAGGTACATCCCGAGAATCTCTGGTTTTTACTCCGTTTCATTCCCACTTGTTACCTGCGGGTCAAAACGTGTGCCCTAATATTTCATCATCTTCTGTCCAGGTCTGGTTTCAAAATCGGCGCGCCAAGTGGCGGAAAAAGGAACACACGAAGAAAGGCCCGGGTCGGCCCGCCCACAACGCCCATCCTGTGACGTGTTCGGGTGACCCGATCCCGGCCGAAGAGCTGAAGAGGAAAGAGAGGGCCCGACGACAGAAGAAGCTGATGAAGAGTTTAGAGCGACAAGTCGGCCCGCTCACAACGCCCATCCTGTGACGTGTTCGGGTGACCCGATCCCGGCCGAAGAGCTGAAGAGGAAAGAGAGGGCCCGACGCCAGAAGAAGCTGATGAAGAGTTTAGAGCGACAGCAGCGCAAACTGGCGGCAAAAGGCGTTACTGTGGATCTGGAGACGCTGAAGCGAGAATGGGAGAGTCAGCAGGCTAGTGGTGAGTTGAGACTTCAATTTTTCGAATATGTCCTAACACCTCCTAAAGGTGTGTCCAAAGATGGTCGACCGGCCTTCGATCGATGAGGAAAATCTATATGTATGTTGTCGAGGCAGTGTGAACGCTTGTGATGAAGTTTATGTCTTGAGTGTTGAAGGTATTATAAATTGGAATGCTAATGAAAGAGTCGATTTGTAAATGACAACAGATTATGCATCTCCAGGATTGCTATTTTTTTTACACCAAGAGCTCCTGTATGGGCGTTTTCTTCACAAACATATTGATTTGTTCTGTCATTCTAAAACAGCCTGTTAAAAGAGTTCCTTAAACATTAGGGCACCTTAAAAAAGTAATAGCTTCAATAACATCACATAAACTATTTCTCTATTGCAGGCAAAAAGGGTCGGGAAGACGGCCGCTCCCCAAGTTCCGAAATGAATCTCCTCTCCAACATGAGTGGCATAGACACCAGCAACCAAGACTCCAGCAGTTGCTGCAGCATAGCATCAAGTACAAACACCAGGGACGTCGAAATAGATGTCGTCGGCAATGAAGAAGACGATCTATCTGACGACGATGTAGAGGATGATGACAGGTTCCAACATCACTTCATGTCAGCAACCATCCCGACAGACCTATCCACGGACAAACACTGCAATAGGCGACCCAATCCGTTCAGTATTGAGTCGTTACTCTCCAAAAGTAGCGTCCTGAATGGGATGACCAACAACAATAACATAGAGGATCGCCTGTTCCCTGACAAGTTCAGTCGTCTCTCCAACAGTCATGAGTTTGATCGAGTCACCAACAACAATGACGAGGAGAGACACAAGGGAACCAAATCTCCCGATGGCAGAGATCGACTAGCAACTGAAACAAGTGATAAATATTCTAGTAGCTTTAGTCCATATCAAAAACAAGATGATGTGAGAAACCTCCCTCGAAGTCCTGATGAAGATCATGGACCAGTCAGACCTGAGAGCTCCAACTCAAATGATGCCGTGCTAAACTTGGCCAGTAAGGGCCATGTGTCGAGCATCCTCAATTGCAATACAACTCCTATATTTAACAAAAGTCGAAGCAATAGCGGTAGCGGTAGTTTTAGCAAGTTCCAAAATAGTTCCAGTAGTATCATTAGTAGATTGTCTCCGAATTCTTCAAATAATACAAGTTCGGATGAACTGTAAAACTTAGTTCCTTTGTTTTTCTTTCTGGTCTTCTAGATCTGTTTAATATATCTTTTTGTTTTGATACAGGTTTATCGTCACTGTATTATGACTGCTAAGGTCTTTAGTGAATCTATCTTTAACTTCCATTTTAATCTGTTCTGGTCCGATCGAACTTTTGGTCGAATATCAATCAGACTCCGTAGTGTACGATCCAAATTAGTCATCACCTCAGAACAAAGAATAACCAGAAAGATATTTTCCTTTTTCACTGATCTCTCTAGTATCTTTACTATTCTTTTTCGTTTACGTATATTAATATTTTCATAATTTTACAAGACATGCTGATATGAAGTTGAAGTAATTTACAATAGATAGCAACAGTTTAGATACCATTATACTCGTAAAGTAGGTAATAAAAAATTAGACTTCTAAAGTAAGTAATGTAGTGGTAATTACTGCAAACATACGAGTAAAGTAAGTCAATTCGCCATAACTACTCTTTTATTATCAACCTAAAAGGAATTATAATGTCTCTGGAAATGGGAAGATTCAAAAGAGTTCTAAAAGTGGGTATTAAATCTCGAAGTAGATATGTGATAAATTTTGTTGCCTTCTTACCAGATCTCATTCTAACTACATCATTTTGAATCCATAATCTGGTAACTTGGTAGCCTGCTTAGAGCTTTGGCAACAGCTTCTCATTTCCACTGGAATTCAGAACGCGTGTTCCAACTCGGTTTCACTTGTTAAGTCAGATGTAAATTATAATTCGAACTGATATATTATTTATTCATTTCCTCCATGTACATTTTCTATGTATAAAAAAAATATATATATAAATTATTATCCAAATAAGATGCATATAGGTATTTCTCCTTCAAAAAATTTATGTTACAATTCTTTTTGTCCATCCGTGTTTAATTTATGTAATTATTATACAAATATCTCTGTAGGTATTTATACATAAGTAAGAAAATATAAAATGATGTGTGATTTTATTCTATATTATTTAATAAATAATAATATATTATGCCAAGGAAATATTTTAAAATGTTTCAACTTTTATTTATTTTGAAAAGTGTTTTCTTGTTATTTATTCGATGTGGGCCGATATATCTCATAATGAGAAACCTGATTTGTAGGATCATTACGTGTTTCGGTTTTGCCTCTGGGGTTACTCTCACGAATTCTTCTCGAGATTCGTCAGCATCATTATCAGCATTAGTAAAGGGGCTTCGGTATATCATCTTAAAGAAGCTCCAAAACAATTTAGGTACAGGGTTTTTATTTCTTTGGAGGGCATCGGTTTTATACTAGTTTAAAAATAGGCCAGCAGCCTCACTAGAGACATCACCTTATCTCGGAACCCATACGTATATCTCAGTCAAATGCAAATTTCTTCATATTTTCTGCATAAACAAGTAGACACAGACACACCAAATATTGTTTTTCGGAAATACGGAAAAACTACTTCTGATGCTGTCAACTATGACAAATTGAGCAGGTTTTGCAAACGGAAATTTTTAATTACAAAACCTGATTATCCTTGTTTTTCCCTTTCTTCTTCGTCAATCATTCATTAATTTATTATTTTGTCCTCTATTTTGTCATTAGATTTTATCATACAAGGAGGATTTCTACAATTTAATTCAGGTACATCCCGAGAACCTCTGGTTTTTACTCCGTTTCATTTTCCTCTTTTGGAGTAATGTGGCGTAACACACAGGACTCCAGATTTCGAACTATATAGAATCTTTAGATTATTCAATAAATTGTAAAATAAAATGTTTACCTACCCAAATTAGTTTGAAGTCGTTAGTTTATTTGCACTTAACGAGTCTTGTTCTGTAAATTTGTAAATTAATTAACCCACTCGTTCTCGGAACCCATACGTATATCTCAGTCAAATGCAAATTTCTTCATATTTTCTGCATAAACAAGTAGACACAGACACACCAAATATTGTTCTTCGGAAATACGGAAAAACTACTTCTGATGCTGTCAACCACGAAAGTTGTAATATTCTTCAACATAGCTAACACAAGTGATCATTTTCCAATTTTTCAAAGCAGGAAATGTGGGTTCCTAGAAGCAAACAGAACAGGTCACGTTTTTATTAGAATATTTTTAATTAATTATTTTTTTAAATACTGAGCAAACCTTCCAATATTTTCCAATATCAGAATTCAACATAGCTAACACAAGTGATCATTTTCCAATTTTTCAAAGCAGGAAATGTGGGTTCCTAGAAGCAAACAGAACAGGTCACGTTTTCATTAGAATATTTTTAATTAATTATTTTTTAAATACTGAGCAAACCTTCCAATATTTTCCAATATCAGAACATTAGATGGACAGCTTATGAAGATTAAATCAACGATTAGCAAACCCTTGGCAAAACCATCGAAAATAACTTAAATAACTATTTCAATTGCCAAGGGCCACGGCGCGGTCTCGTAAATTGAATATTTATTATAATTAATTAGACCGGGAGCTAACCATGCTATATGGCCCCTGTACATGGTAATTGTGGAGTACAAATTATGCTATAATGTTATTATTAGCTCGGGTATGATTAAATCCTATACCGTACTGGGTAACTTGGAAATATGGGCCAAATGGAGGTGAGTTCCCGAGTCCCCAGTATTTAGTTTTTCCTCAATAAAAGATGAACTGTGCTTCTCCCTTGTAAGCACTAGGTCGCGGGTTGGATTCCCGTCTGAGGCGAATTTTATTCTAAACAAGTAAGGTTCACTGTCTGAACGACTGGCTTTCTAATACCCTTTCTTCTATCTTCGCTTTCGGGACGATAGGACCTCAGCAATTACAGTTCCTTCTATCAAACTTCTTGAAAAAAAAGTTGAACTTGTGGATTTTTCATAAAATAAGCGTGTTCTAAGTACATAGGTACATAATATGTCTCGAACAGATGGTTCTATGCTCATAGTGTTCCCAGTTCTTATTCAGGTTAAATCCGGACCGAAGGACCAAAAAAATGGTTTTGGCACAAATTTTACCGTACAAACTAACCACAATTGATACCCACTTCACAACTGAGTTCCAAAGTTCTTTAATCTCCCCCTCGTAACTTTCTTGACACCCGGTATCAACTCGGTAAATTTTAAAGGGCAATCAATCAACTGAAAATATCTTAATAATAATCTCGACTTTGAAATCTTGAAAAAAGTTTGATGTACATATTACCTGTTTACCTCTGTTGCAGGGCTGGTTCGAGACTTGTAATGGGTATTTTGAATTCTATTGGGACTGAGTTGTAAGGGCTGAACCCTTCCTTGAAGGTTTCTGAAATGAAAAGTCATCTGACGTTACGTTGCTAGCCTTTTACATTGACAACTTGCGTTTTCTTCGTAGTGTTTTCAGGTTTCTACTTTTACTGTTATTTTGATGTAGTCATAGCAGGTTTTCATGTTAAGGATTTCCTGGGGGAAAAAATAATAATATTTTTCTCAGTAGTAACTACACCAGTTTCCACAAATAGAAAATTGGATAGTTGAAATCGCCATCCTCAAACCTTTCGAAAAAGAATAAACCAGCCATAGTCCCATACCATACAGTCTTCCCGTGTTCAAGATCCAGCCTGCGAAATGAAAAGTCATCTGACGTTACGTTGCTAGCCTTTTACGTTGACAACTTGCGTTTTCTTCGTAGTGTTTTCAGGTTTCTACTTTTGATGATAATTTGGATCTAGTCATAATAGCAGATTTTCATATTAAGGATTTCCTGGGGGGAAAAATAATAATATTTTTCTCAGTAGTAACTTACACCAGTTTCCACAAATAGAAAATTGGATAATTGAAATCGCCATCCTCAAACCTTTCGAAAAAGAAACAAGCCATAGTCCCATACAGTCTTTCCCGTGTTCAAGATCGATCTTTAATATCAACAAAAAATTGAAATAAATATTTCTTATCACGAGATGCAGGCGATGGTGGGTTTTGTGGCCGTTGGAGTTGGAACCATACAATAGAACCACACTTAGATGGAAGGGTGATTGAATAGTTAGGGTTGATGATTTTTTTGGTTGAGATATATTTAGTTTGTTTTGACATGGAAAATGTCACTCATTTTGGTAATGAACTTGTAACTATGACAATTAGTTCCATCTAAAAGTGAGTAAATTGTAATTGCTAGCTTTACCTACGAGTATTTGTCAAATACAATATTGCAAAATCATAAAAAAAACCTAATAGTCAAAATAATTGGAAACATGCTTTAACACAATAAAAAAGATATAGGTACCTACCTAAGTAGCCGATGTAACAATTGTAACCATGTACCTAACCTTTTATTAGCGGATAGGACGGTATGTAAGTGTTTTACAAGTCTTTATCAATTCAACATTTTCAAGCAGAGTGCCAGCAAACAACCCTTTCATATCATGACATTGTCCTTTAACACAATAAAAAAGATATACCTACCTAAGTAGCCGATGTAACAATTGTAACCATGTAACTAACCTTTTATCAGCGGATAAGACGGTATATGTAAGTGTTTTACAAGTCTTTATCAATTAAACATTTTCAAGTAGAGTGCCAGCAAACCACCCCTTCATGTCATGACATTGTATATTGTACATCTACATTTTAACTTTGATGTCTTCATTATTGTTTTCTACAATGTCTGTAGTGTCTTCAGCCTTCACGTCATGGGCTTCACAAGCATCACCTCTAACTTGGGCACATCAGCTTTGAGTGTTGAGAAATGTTGCGTTTAGATGCCTCTCTTGTAATCAGGGGTGTTCTTAGAATTCTTCTAGAATAATACCACAACCTGGAAATGTGGAAATTGAAGGTTTTTCTGACTGGAGATAAACCAATTTGATGGCATCAGTGTTTCTTGTACCTAGATTATCTACACGGATAGTATTGTCATCTTCTACTTGAATCTCAACCTACAGTATGATTCAACAGTTTGCAGATTGGTTAGAAGCAAGGTAGGTATCTAGGTTTTTTAGGCCAAAAATGACTCTTCAAAATTCGTTTTCAACAGTAAACAGATATAGGAACCTGCTTCTGTAGCCGATTAAAAAGGTCATAGTCAAAAGACTTACTGAGAATTCTATATAAATATCTCATACTGCAGCCAATGGATTGAACTCAATCCGGGAATAATCCACAAAACTGGCCTCAAGAATTCCCTATGACTAGCCCTGATGTGAAGAAACTCTATAGGTCCATAACACATGCATCCTCCATAAGGCATATACCAGCTAAACATATCGCATCTCTAACGACTAATAAATCAATGAGTCAATCAATCAACTGAAAATATCTTAATAATAATCTCGACTTTGAAATCTTGAAAAAAGTTTGATGTACATATTACCTGTTTACCTCTGATGCAGGGCTGGTTCGAGACTAGTAATGGGTATTTTGAATTCTATTAGGACTGAGTTATAAGGGCTAAACCCTTCCTTGAAGGTTTCTGAAATGAAAAGTCATCTGACGTTACGTTGCTAGCCTTTTACGTTGACAACTTGCGTTTTCTTCGTAGTGTTTTCAGGTTTCTACTTTTAATGATAATTTGGATGTAGTCCTAGCAGGTTTTCATATTAAGGATTTCCTGGGGGAAAAAATAATAACAATATTTTTCTCAGTAGTAACTACACCAGTTTCCACAAATAGAAAATTGGATAATTGAAATCGCCGTCCTCAAACCTTTCGAAAAAGAAACCAGCCATAGTCCCATACAGTCTTCCCGTGTTCAAGATCGATGTGTTTCTTACTGGGTATAACCCTGTGCCAAGTACGAGAGACTATTGGTCCTCACAAAATTTTTGGGTAACGACTTCAATTTTTCGAATATGTCCTAACACCTCCTAAAGGTGTGTCCAAAGATGGTCGACCGGCCTTCGATCGATGAGGAAAATCTATGTATGTTGTCGAGGCAGTGTGAACGTGTCAGTCGACATCGATCGACGGCCGGTCGACTATGTTTGGACACGCCTCTAGATACATAAGTGGGCCAAATGTAGAGTAGTAATTTAGGCCTGTGTTGAAACTATGTAGGTCTGGAATCTCTTGTTAAAGTAGGTATTTCTTAGCATTTTCGGCCACTTTGAGACTTATCACAAGCTTAATAACACCTATTGACTTCTCTAAATTTTCAATATATAATTAGAAGTAAGGGAAAATGAAAAAAAAGAGCACAGAAAAAGTTTTTTTTTTTTTCTCTCTCAATATGATTTATTTCGTAGAATTGCTAGATTAGACATATTAGACACTAGGTATAGGTATCCGTTTCTACTTACTCCATTTTGTCACCTAATCAAACTCAATGACTAAAGAATAAATCTCCTCCTAAAAATTATTACATTATTAGTCATAACTTTGACTCATCTCTTTCACATTGTACAGAACTGTCCTTAACTCTTTCTCCTAACTACTCAGAGAGATATGAATAATGGTGTTTTAAAAAATACAACATTCTTCATTTCTTGTTCTTCACTCAAAGAGGGCGTTACTTATTTTTTCTAATTCTCCCAACTGACATCAAGTTAATTAAATTCTATTTGTACAAATTATGCTATAATGTTATTATTAGCTCGGGTATGATTAAATCCTATACCGTACTGGGTAACTTGGAAATATGGGCCAAATGGCGGTGAGTTCCCGAGTCCCCAGTTTTCCTCAATAAAAGATGAACTGTGCTTCTCCCTTGTAAGCACTAGGTCGCGGGTTGGATTCTCGTCTGAGGCGAATTTTATTCTAAACAAGTTAAGGTTCAATCTCTGAACGACTGGCTCTCTAATACCTTGTCTTTCTTCTATCTTCGCTTTCGGGACGATAGGACCTCAGCAATTACAGTTCCTTCTATCAAACTTCTTGAAAAAAAAAAGTTGAACTTGCGGATTTTTCATAAAATAAGCGTGTTCTAAGTACATAGGTATAACATATGTCTCGAACAGATGGTTCTAGGCTCATAGTGTTCCCAGTTCTTATTCAGGTTAAATCCGGCCCGAAGGACCAAAAAAAGTCTC
This sequence comes from Diaphorina citri, assembly GCF_000475195.1. NCBI lineage: Eukaryota > Metazoa > Arthropoda > Insecta > Hemiptera > Psyllidae > Diaphorina > Diaphorina citri. The sequence goes on along the minus strand of NW_007377974.1, from coordinate 93,860 downwards.
ACGACAGATTTCCACGGACGGGGACTTCCTACAAAATGGAACCTCTCCTACTGTTTTGGCACAAATTTGACCGTATACAAACTAACCACAATTGATACCCACATCACAACTGAGTTCCAAAGTTTTTTAATCTCCCCCTCGTAACTTTCTTGACACCCGGTATCAACTCGGTAAATTTTAAAGGGAAAAAAACAATAATTAAGACGTTAGAAAAAAAAAAGGTAACCTAGGTGTACCTACACGCGATCTATCAAAAATATTACATTTTAATTTGTACGTTCCAAGTTGAAAACGAAACGTGTGGAACATAATGATGGCCAGAACTTTGATACACACACTCGCATAATGGGTGAATCTAACTTGGATTTCACGAGTGGTTCCGTGAACTGAAGAACTCAGAAAAAGGAGGTTTATTTAATGAAACAAAACTGAATCAAATATGGAAAAACCAATGAGATTGTGAGATTTCGCAGTGTTTACGTCCAAAGCGGAATCTCATTGGTTCAGCAATGTTTTGTTTCACATAATAAAATACAACTAGAGCCTCCTTGGGGGCCGCCAAAGGTTCGATGGAGCTTGAAATCTAATGAGCGAAATGTCCTCCATTTGATGAGCATTTGTGCCAAATTTTACGGAAACCGTTCGAGAATTATGGTGACACAAAATGGTTTACAGACAAACTAAATGAAAAATTGGTGAGTTAAGATTACTTGGAAATCACTTCGTTTATTGAATAATATATCCAGGAAAATTAGTGTATTGTCGAATTTGAATAGAACAAAAATGATCAGATCTTCAGAAAATTGATCTGGGTACTATCCAGATCATATCATCAGAAAAACAACAACGTAACTAATAACATCAATAGTATTTCCAACAGTAGAAAATCATTTGAAGGACACAAATCTACATACCTACAACTACAAACACCATAGAAAACTATGCTTGAACTTATGTGTAATGGATTTAAGTGATATAGTGAGAAAACTTTGAGAAGCACTAAACTTACAAGTCCACTACTTGACAAGAGAATACAACAATGTAATGAAGAAATTAGCCGGGATACCAGGCACGGGAATTGGTTGGTGAAATGGGGAGACAAAATAACCAAATATTCCTATCAAAGAATAGGTAATATTCCGAAAATTATTTCAGTCTGAAAGAAGGCCTTAAACTTAAAAGCACCTCATAAAAAGGTTGTGTAGGGGCTTCATAGCCCTAAAGGATGGGTTAAGCTTCTACGAATCTCTACCCCATAAAATCTTATTAGGGAGGAGAACTGTTGTGAGATTTGGTTGGCATTTTTTTCCCCTCTTTTTGTACACCAGAAAATGACACCTTTTTTTATTACATTTTTCTTCTCCTCTTTCTTTCTTTCTTCTTCGTCTTCTTCTTCATTTTCTTCTTCTTCTTTTTCTTCTTCTTCTTCTCCTCCTCCGTATTCGTCTTTTTCTTCTTCTTCTTCTTCTTCTTCTTCTTCTTCTTCTTCTTCTTCTTCTTCATTTCCTTTTCCTGCTGCTTCTCCGTTCCGTCTTGCGGAATATACAACAAGCGTTGCTAGATTTACTTAGAGCCAACTCTAGACACTTTGTTTCTTGAGAGCAAATTCGCCCAGTATCGAGGACATTGGAGAAGGCTCGTTCATGGAAGGCTTGGGCCCTCACGGCCTGTCAGAACCCGGCAGTAAGTAAGTAAAGGCGACCACACTGCTCTCAGAGCGACTGGGCAGCGCGACCCAAATAGAGCTGCCGGGTCGCGCGGCCCGGCAGCTTGGTTCGGAAAGTACTTCATAAGAATACATATAGGAAGCAGTAGGCAGCGGTCGCACAGCTTGGTCGTGCGACCCGGCAGCTAGGATCGGAACGCCACCTTCCAGCCTGCCATCTAATTGATTGGGGTCACGATCCCTGAACCGAATTGTTTGACAGATTCTATTAATTTGTCACGTCATCGATAATGAATTATTCCGAGAGAATTATTATCCGTCATATTTGAAGGTGATGGTGTTGTGCCTTCGTAAGTAATTTCCTTAATGGTGTTGGATTTGTTATGAAGACGTTGCGAGGCTAATTTAATAAGGAGTTTAGACATAGACACATTACCAACAATGGAAGTACGTGTAAAGTTCACCGGGCTAATTGGTTTTCAAGTCTCGTTTGAAGTTTCCAGCCGTTTACCTTCGAGCTGTGTTGTATTGTTTTGGAATCGGATCGAACTTTTAGAGTTTCCAGCCGTTTACCTTCGAGCTGTGTTGTATTGTTTTGGAATCGGATCGAACTTTTAGAATTACTTGTAAGTGTTCTCTTCTATTGGGAGGGAGCTCACATTGTTGAACTTATGAACTGTGTTGAACATTATTACGATCGAGCCAGTTGCAGTGGTTTGAAAATGGCTTTATTTAACATGTTATAGTTTTGCTAAAAAGGACATAGGATCATTTATTATTTAGCGTATAGCATTGGCATATTTGCAATTAACAAAAGACATAGGATAAGTATGTATTATTCATACATTGATAGCTACACTGCACCTACCTAAATTCGATTGTAAAATTGGCATATGTGACAAGTTGGTATCAGTATAACGATCTCTTCATAATTATAAATTTTAAAAGACAATTGAGATTCGACATTCAACTAAAGAAAGTTTGGTGAGCTTTCGGGAATACTCAGATTCCCATCGTCAGACCAAGATCGCGAGAGAGGTGTTGACTCTACGAGCGCTGGAGTTGAAGTGAGACTATGGTATGCGGTTTAATAGGTTTTGATATATGCAAACAGTGTTCCCTACATCAGTTTTAAAGTTAATAGAGTTCTTTTCTTGATTAATATAAAAAGCTTCCAAGGTTTTTCTTTTTTTCCAATGATCTTCTTTAGTAACAATTTTAACATTATCAAATTTAAATGTATGATTTTCTTCAAAGGCGTGGGTAGCTAAAGCCTTTGAAGAAAATCATACATTTAAATTTGATAATGTTAAAATTGTTACTAAAGAAGATCATTGGAAAAAAAGAAAAACCTTGGAAGCTTTTTATATTAATCAAGAAAAGAACTCTATTAACTTTAAAACTGATGTAGGGAACACTGTTTGCATATATCAAAACCTATTAAACCGCATACCATAGTCTCACTTCAACTCCAGCGCTCGTAGAGTCAACACCTCTCTCGCGATCTTGGTCTGACGATGGGAATCTGAGTATTCCCGAAAGCTCACCAAACTTTCTTTAGTTGAATGTCGAATCTCAATTGTCTTTTAAAATTTATAATTTAATTTGTGAAGATTCTTTTCTAAATAATTATTCCGATAATTATTTGCATTTATTTTTGATCTCTTCATACATTTGTTAGCCCGCGGCTTTTGCCAGTCTTGAAGAATATGGTCTGGAATGCAAGGAAGAATATGCGATATACTATTAATCCTGTTGTGATTTCATTAGAATATCTTCGATCACATTTCAAAAGGCCATCACAGAGAAAGTGGGACATCACTATCAATCTATGCTAGATCCATTTCTTCCGCTCCAAGATTCAAAATGTCTTCATTTGCAACGCTTTTAATATCTTCCAATACTTTTAATATCTTCGATAAATCCAATGATTCCAATGCTTTTGATTTTGATATCTTCATTATTTCCACTGCCTTTTGACATGTTCATTACTGGCTTCACACACGGAAGGTTCCATTGGTCACAGCTGATCACATCTACCTGTTTCTTTGAGCTCGCGTTTCCGAAAGAGACATCAGTTGGTTATCGGACGGTAACTCAATCGGTACTGATAGTAATGAAACACACGTTACAGTGGCGTAGGCGGTACTTGTTCAGAAGTCACGTCAATGGAAAATTGCTACAAAAGGAGCTGTCACAAAGTGATCAGTGTTATTATAGGGTTAGGTTAAGCTCAAAAGGAAGCTTTCTTTTTCATTGTGAATAATTATGTAGGCTATGTTTCAGAGTGAACAGAAATAGCTGGAAACTTAGATACTATTAACGACTGAGCGAAAATGTAGAACTCCGAGAAAAGGCCCTCAAACCCTTGGGGAGTTCACAAAGATTCGATTTGACACAAAATCGAAAGAAGTGTGTCATTTGTGTCTTGAACAGATTTTACTTTCCAAAAATGGCTGAATGTACCCCGAAATTTCGGTAAGTTATATCCCAAACGGTTAACCATCGAGATACCAACCCCATCGTACAACGTTTCCTAACTTCAGTGATACGTCAAGAACTGTTGCAACGTCAAATTGCCTCTAGCTAGGTTAAGCTTTCTCTAGGAACACCAAGTGGACACACTCGTTCACTACGCCTCTGATGCCCGACGAGACAAAAATAATGTTATTATAGCTCGAAACGTTTTAATTAGCCATGGTAAAAGCACCGGATGAACTCTTACCAAGAAGATCACATCGACACCCTTCAGAAAATTGTTTTGCCTCTGGAGGCATCACGGACATGGGAGAAACCCGAAGCAGACTGAACGAGAATGTGAGATGAATAGAGACATTATATAAAAATCGAGAAGATCAGGAACGGATACATCACATTAGAAAGACTCAATAGAGGGTGCGATGAAATCTCTCAGAGTTAGAGAAGAGATAGGAATAGATAATAGATATTAGATCAATCGAGAGAGCCGAGAATGACGAGACGTACTCAAAGAGTTGAAATTCTGAACAGAGAATTTGTCAGAGCTGAAGAATATGACAAAGGCAACATAAGTAGCAGAGGGGGTTTGAGTAATCCGAAGGGTGTCGATGTGATCTTCTTGGTAAGAGAGTAGTGGTTAGAGTACTTTAAACGTCAAAAATATCTACTCTTCAATGGGACATTAGCCATGATCAATTGGCAACCAGGCCATATTACAATTTAGCTACTTCAGCATTTTGGCAACGCCTTTAAGGTCCCAATCCCAACCCACACTTGACCACTTGGTCAATTGATGGGCTCTGCAATCGTTAGATGTAAATGAACGATATTCTAAAAATCGGAGATTGGAGATTTAAATCCCTTCTAAAGAGAGCCTTTGCAACTCTCGTTCACATGGATTGCTATGCTGTGGATCGAAATATCGAAATGCACAGTAGAAAATTGATGTTCCGGTTCTTCCAGACGATGAAAATGAGCTTACAACTGTAAGATCGAGGCCTGAGACTGCAGCAATCAAAATTCTACAGGATATTAAAAATGCTGAAAAGAAAAGGGAAAGACCATCTAAAAGGAATAAAAATAAAAGAGAATGGTTAAAGGAGCAGATCTAGAGCAATCATTGCCACCAAACTTTCCTGAACCTAATTATGATAGATACAAAGAACTTTCCATTGTAGTAAGTAGATACTTTTGAGCTTTTCTTGACTGATGAAATGGTGAACATGTTAGTTGGGGAAACGAAACGTTATGCCTTATTTTGCAACTCACCCGACTGCAACATTTCTGCTAATGAGCTGAGATGTTTCGTGGCAATCATGTTTCTTACTGGGTATAACCCTGTGACAAGTACGAGAGACTATTGGTCCTCACAATATTTTTGGGTAAAAAATGTACTTCTGGTGCCTGCTGTTACGTATACGTAACGGGCCATATTTCGGCTGCCGGTGGGCGGATTTCAATTTTTTTTCGATATAGGGTCTCAGTGTGCATATTTAAGATAGGTACAACATAGAAAAATAAAATTTCAAAGAAAAAATTAATTCCGGCGCCTATGGGTTAATGGTGTTGGATTTGTTATGAAGACGTTGCGAGGCTAATTTAATAAGGAGTTTAGACATAGACACATTACCAACAATGGAAGTACGTGTAAAGTTCACCGGGCTAATTGGTTTTCAAGTCTCGTTTGAAGTTTCCAGCCGTTTACCTTCGAGCTGTGTTGTATTGTTTTGGAATCGGATCGAACTTTTAGAATAAATTACTTGTAAGTGTTCTCTTCTATGGGGAGGGAGCTCACATTGTTGAACTTATGAACTGTGTTGAACATTATTACGATCGAGCCAGTTGCAGTGATTTGAAAATGGCTTTATTTAACGTGTTATAGTTTTGCTAAAAAGGACATAGGATCTTTTATTATTTAGCGTATAGCATTGGCATATTTGCAATTAACAAAAGACATAGGATAAGTATGTATTATTCATACATTGATAGCTACACTGCTCCTACCTAAATTCGATTGTAAAATTGGCATATGTGACAAGTTGGTATCAGTATAGCGATCTCTTCATACATTTGTTAGCCTGCGGCTTTTGCCAGTCTTGAAGAATATGGTCTGGAATGCAAGGAAGAATATGCGATATACTGTTAATCCTGTTGTGATTTCATTAGAATATCTTCGATCACATTTCAAAAGGCCACAGAGAAAGTGGGACATCACCGAATCTCAATTGTCTTTTAAAATTTATAATTTAATTTGTGAAGATTCTTTTCTAAATAATTATTCCGATAATTATTTGCATTTATTTTTGATCTCTTCATACATTTGTTAGCCCGCGGCTTTTGCCAGTCTTGAAGAATATGGTCTGGAATGCAAGGAAGAATATGCGATATACTGTTAATCCTCTTGTGATTTCATTAGAATATCTTCGATCACATTTCAAAAGGCCACAGAGAAAGTGGGACATCACTTATAGCTTTGCTAAAAAAAAAAAAAAGACATAGGATAAGTATGTATTATTCATACATTGATAGCTACACTGCACCTACCTAAATTCTATTGTAAAATTGGCATATGTGACAAGTTGGTATCAGTATAACAATCTCTTCATACATTTGTTTGCCAGTCTTGAAGAATATGGTCTGGAATGCAAGGAAGAATATGCGATATACTATTAATCCTGTTGTGATTTCATTAGAATATCTTCGATCACATTTCAAAAGGCCATCACAGAGAAAGTGGGACATCACTATCAATCTATATATGCTAGATCCATTCCTTCCGCTCCAAGATTCAAAATGTCTTCATTTGCAACGCTTTTAATATCTTCCAATACTTTTAATATCTTCGATAAATCCAATGATTCCAATGCTTTTGATTTTGATATCTTCATTATTTCCACTGCCTTTTGACATGTTCATTACTGGCTTCACACACGGAAGGTTCCATTGGTCACAGCTGATCACATCTACCTGTTTCTTTGAGCTCGCGTTTCCGAAAGAGACATCAGTTGGTTATCGGACGGTAACTCAATCGGTACTGATAGTAATGAAACACACGTTACAGTGGCGTAGGCGGTACTTGTTCAGAAGTCGCGTCAATGGAAAATTGCTACAAAAGGAGCTGTCACAAAGTGATCAGTGTTATTACAGGGTTAGGTTAAGCTCAAAAGGAAGCTTTCTTTTTTTTATTGTGAATAATTATGTAGGCTATGTTTCAGAGTGAACAGAAATAGCTGGAACTTGGCCTGGCGGACAGCTGTTAACTTAGATACTATTTAACGGCTGAGCGAAAATGTAGAACTCCGAGAAAACGCCCTTAAACCCTTGGGGAGTTCACAAAGATTCGATTTGACACAAAATCGAAAGAAGAAATTTCATTTGTGTCTTGAACAGATTTTAGTTTCCAAAAATGGCTGAATGTACCCCGAAATTTCGGTAAGTTATATCCCAAACGGTTAACCATCGAGATACCAACCACATCGTACAGCGTTTCCTAACTTCAGTGATACGTCAAGAACTGTTGCAACGTCAAATTGCCACTAGCTAGGCTAAGCCGTCATCGATAATGAATTATTCCGAGAGAATTATTATCCGTCATATTTGAAGGTGATGGTGTTGTGCCTTCGTAAGTAATTTCCCGTGTTGAACAGTTTTATTACACCGGGCGGCAGTTTACAAAGATCCCGATGTGGCACATTATTACCCCATATTAAATTACAGGGTAGCTCCAACACGGCAACAATGTAACGAACAGTACGAGAACTTACCGTCGGAAATACAGGAATTGGACTTATTACCCCATATTAAATTACAGGGTAGCTCCAACACGGCAACAATGTAACGAACAGTACGAGAACTTACCGTCGGAAATACAGGAACTTTATTCTTCAATGTGTTTGGAACCAAAAATGTAGACAGAAGTGGTGAGGTGTGTACTTAAGAACAGATCCATTAGAAGTAGAAAACCGAGCAATTGCAGGCTGGGGTCAAAAGAAACCTTAGGATGTCACTCCAATATACTCTTAGCTGTGTCCACACAACCACACATAATCGTCAAGGCATTGTGGACGGTTCAGTCGACGTCTATCGGCGGCTGTCAAATATGTGTGGAACACATAATCGTCAAGGCATTGTGGACGGTTCAGTCGACATCTATCGACGGCTCTCGAATACACACCTTTAAAATATTTCGGTTCTAAAATCGTGGTTTTGATTTTCGAGAGAATTATTATTGCTTTTCATAAACTGATTCTTAAGTACATTCAAAAGCAATAAATCACTTACAAATTTAAATCCGGCCCGAAGGAGCAAAAAATAAGGTTAACAATAACGTAGCCTACACACCTACACAAAATAAACACATTAATACTAGGGAAAAAAAAATATAATCGACGTACTATCCCTCTGTATACCAGCAGGATTTAATGACTTAATTTCCAACCTATAATTACATGCCCCCTGACTATTACAGGGTCTTTGCATGGTGTTTCGTCAAATATCGTTTTGAATCAAGATAAGACGAGAGGAAAATGAATTTTTTATGAGGCTTAATTTCAATATAATAACAGTCTAATTTCCAACCTATAATTACATGCCCCCTGACTATTACAGGGTCTTTGCATGGTGTTTCGTCAAATATCGTTTTGAATCAAGATAAGGCGAGAGGAAAATGAATTTTTTATGAGGCTTAATTTCAATATAATAACAGCTCTCGGACGTTTCTCCTTTTCTATTTAATATCAACAAAAAATTGAAATAAATATTTCTTATCACGAGATGCAGGCGATGGTGGGTTTTGTGGCCGTTGGAGTTGGAACCATGAACCATACAATAGAACCACACTTAGATGGAAGGGTGATTGAATAGTTAGGGTTGATGATTTTTTGGTTGAGATATATTTAGTTTGTTTTGACATGGAATATGTCACTCATTTTGGTAATGAACTTGTAACTATGACAATTAGTTCCATCTAAAAGAGAGTAAATTGTAATTGCTAGCTATACCTACGAGTATTTGTCAAAAACAATATCGCAAAATCATAAAAAAAAACCTAATAATCAAAATAATTGGAAAAATGCTTTAACACAATAAAAAAGATATACCTACCTACCTAAGTAGCCGATGTAACAATTGTAACCATGTAACTAACCTTTTATTAGCGGATAGGACGGTATATGTAAGTGTTTTACAAGTCTTTATCAATTCAACATTTTCAAGTAGAGTGCCAGCAAACAACCCCTTCATGTCATGACATTGTATATTGTACATCTACATTTTAACTTTGATGTCTTCATTATTGTTTTCTACAATATCTGTAGTGTCTTCAGCCTTCACGTCATGGGCTTCACAAGCATCACCTCTAACTTGGGCACATCAGCTTTGAGTGTTGAGAAATGTTGCGTTTAGATGCCTATCTTGTAATCAGGGGTGTTCTTAGAATTCTTCGAGAATAATACCACAATCTGGAAATATGGAAATTGAAGGTTTTTCTGACTGGAGATAAACCAATTTGATGGCATCAGTGTTTCTTGTACCTAGATTATCTACATGGATAGTATTGTCATCTTCTACTTGAATCTCAACCTACAGTATGATTCTTCAAGAGTTTGCAGATTGGTTAGAAGCAAGGTAGGTATCTAGGTTCTTTAGGCCAAAAATGACTCTTCAAAATTCGTTTTCAACAGTAAACAGATATAAGAACCTGCTTCTGTAGCCGATTAAAAAGGTCATAGTCAAGAGACTTACTGAGAATTCTATAAATATCTCATACTGCAGCCAATGGATTGAACTCAATCCGGGGATAATCCACAAAACTGGCCTTTATCAAGAATTCCCTATGACTGGCCCTGATGTGAAGAAACTCTATAGGTCCATAACACATGCATCCTCCATAAGGCATATACCAGCTAAACATATCGCATCTCTAACGACTAATAAATCAATGAGTCAATCAATCAACTGAAAATATCTTAATAATAATCTCGACTTTGAAATCTTGAAAAAAGTTTGTTGTACATATTACCTGTTTACCTCTGATGCAGGGCTGGTTCGAGACTAGCAATGGGTATTTTGAATTCTATTAGGACTGAGTTGTAAGGACTGAACCCTTCCTTGAAGACTCTAACTTGGGCACATCAGCTTTGAGTGTTGAGAAATGTTGCGTTTAGATGCCTCTCTTGTAATCAGGGGTGTTCTTAGAATTCTTCGAGAATAATACCACAATCTGGAAACATGGAAATTGAAGGTTTTTCTGACTGGAGATAAACCAATTTGATGGCATCAGTATTTCTTGTACCTAGATTATCTACAGCTACACGGATAGTATTGTCATCTTCTACTTGAATCTCAACCTACAGTATGATTCTTCAAGAGTTTGCAGATTGTTTGGAAGCAAGGTAGGTATCTAGGTTCTTTAGGCCAAAAATGACTCTCAAAATTCGTTTTCAATAGTAAACAGATATAAGAACCTGCTTCTGTCGCGGATTAAAAAGGTCATAGTCAAAAGACTTACTGAGAATTCTATAAATATCTCATACTGCAGCCAATGGATTGATCTCAATCCGAGGATAATCCACAAAACTGGCCTTTATCAAGAATTCCTTATGACTAGCCCTGATGTGAAGAAACCTCTATAGGTCCATAACACATTTTAATCTGTTCTGGTCCGATCGAACTTTTGGTCGAATATCAATCAGACTCCGTAGTGTACGATCCAAATTAGTCATCACCTCAGCCTCAGAACAAAGAATAACCAGAAAGATATTTTCCTTTTTCACTGATCTCTCTAGTATCTTTACTATCCTTTTTCGTTTACGTAAATAATTAATATTTTCATAATTTTACAAGACATGGACATGCTGATATGAAGTTGAAGTAATTTACAATAGATAGCAACAGTTTAGATACCATTATACTCGTAAAGTAGGTAATAAAAAATTAGACTTCTAAAGTAGGTAGGTAATGTAGTGGTAATTACTGCAAACATACGAGTAAAGTAAGTCAATTCGCCATAACCTCGTAAAGTAGGTAATAAAAAATTAGACTTCTAAAGTAAGTAATGTAGTGGTAATTACTGCAAACATACGAGTAAAGTAAGTCAATTCGCCATACTCTTTTATTATTAACCTAAAAGGAATTATAATGTCTCTGGAAATGGGAAGATTCAAAAGAGTTCTAAAAGTGGGTATTAAATCTCGAAGTAGATAATCTCGTAAAGTAGGTAATAAAAAATTAGACTTCTAAAGTAAGTAATGTAGTGGTAATTACTGCAAACATACGAGTAAAGTAAGTCAATTAACCATACTCTTTTATTATTAACCTAAAAGGAATTAGGTATAATGTCTCTGGAAATGGGAAGATTCAAAAGAGTTCTAAAAGTGGGTATTAAATCTCGAAGTAGATATGTGATAAATTTTGTTGCCTTCTTACCAGATCTCATTCTAACTACATCATTTTGAATCCATAATCTGGTAACTTGGTAGCCTGCTTAGAGCTTTGGCAACAGCTTCTCATTTCCACTGGAATTCAGAACGCGTGTTCCAACTCGGTTTCACTTGTTAAGTCAGATGTAAATTATAATTCGAACTGATATATTATTTATTCATTTCCTCCATGTACATTTTCTATGTATAAAAAAAATATATATATAAATTATTATCCAAATAAGATGCATATAGGTATTTCTCCTTCAAAAAATTTATGTTACAATTCTTTTTGTCCATCCGTGTTTAATTTATGTAATTATTATACAAATATCTCTGTAGGTATTTATACATAAGTAAGAAAATATAAAATGATGTGTGATTTTATTCTATATTATTTAATAAATAATAATATATTATGCCAAGGAAATATTTTAAAATGTTTCAACTTTTATTTATTTTGAAAAGTGTTTTCTTGTTATTTATTCGATGTGGGCCGATATATCTCATAATGAGAAACCTGATTTGTAGGATCATTACGTGTTTCGGTTTTGCCTCTGGGGTTACTCTCACGAATTCTTCTCGAGATTCGTCAGCATCATTATCAGCATTAGTAAAGGGGCTTCGGTATATCATTTTAAAGAAGCTCCAAAACAATTTAGGTACAGGGTTTTTATTTCTTTGGAAGGCATCGGTTTTATACTGATTTAAAAATAGGATTATTCGATACAATATCTAACGTTCGTAAGGACCAAGGATGCATGGCAAGGACAATCAACAAACAATTTTTGAAATGGCCAGCAGCCTCACTAGAGACATCACCTTATCTCGGAACCCATACGTATATCTCAGTCAAATGCAAATTTCTTCATATTTTCTGCATAAACAAGTAGACACAGACACACCAAATATTGTTCTTCGGAAATACGGAAAAACTACTTCTGATGCTGTCAACCACGAAAGTTGTAATATTCTTCAACATAGCTAACACAAGTGATCATTTTCCAATTTTTCAAAGCAGGAAATGTGGGTTCCTAGAAGCAAACAGAACAGGTCACGTTTTTATTAGAATATTTTTAATTAATTATTTTTTTAAATACTGAGCAAACCTTCCAATATTTTCCAATATCAGAATATTAGATGGACAGCTTATGAAGATTAAATCAACGATTAGCAAACCCTTGGCAAAACCATCGAAAATAACTTAAATAACTATTTCAATTGCCAAGGGCCACGGCGCGGTCTCGTAAATTGAATATTTATTATAATTAATTAGACCGGGAGCTAACCATGCTATATGGCCCCTGTACATGGTAATTGTGGAGTACAAATTATGCTATAATGTTATTATTAGCTCGGGTATGATTAAATCCTATACCGTACTGGGTAACTTGGAAATATGGGCCAAATGGCGGTGAGTTCCCGAGTCCCCAGTTTTCCTCAATAAAAGATGAACTGTGCTTCTCCCTTGTAAGCACTAGGTCGCGGGTTGGATTCCCGCCTGAGGCGAATATTATCCTAAATAGATAGGGTTCATTCTCGGAACGGCTGGCTTTCTGCTATCCTGTCCGCCTTCTGTCTTCCATTTCGGGACGATAAGCCCTCAGAAATTACAGTTTCCTCTATCAATCTCAAAAGAAGGAACAATCCCACTTACCAAGACGACGGGGTAGCCATCCTTTGACGGTCCTGGATCTTTCCACGTCAACCAGGACTCGACGACCGTCGATTTTCTTTCCGTCAGCATGCTTGTAGGCGGCTAGAGAGAAAACCCAACAAGGTACCACACCAGGGAATAGGATTGTCAAAGGACCCAGTAGGGAAATGAGAAAACAGAGGAAGGGAAGAAAGAAGGAAAACAAAATAAATTCAATTAGTTTATTGCTGAACCGAGTTAACATGTGCCTAAAAACCTGAAACGTGATTTTAAGTTTGAGCAAGTTTGATCTACCGTTCAAAAACAAGATAAGCAAAACCTAGAATCGCGGTTACCTGAAATAAAAGGGGGTTTTAATCTCCCCCTCGTAACTTTCTTGACACCCGGTATCAACTCGGTAAATTTTAAAGGGAAAAAAACAATAATTAAGACGTTAGAAAAAAAAAAGGTAACCTAGGTGTACCTACACGCGATCTATCAAAAATATTACATTTTAATTTGTACGTTCCAAGTTGAAAACGAAACGTGTGGAACATAATGATGGCCAGAACTTTGATACACACACTCGCATAATGGGTGAATCCAACTTGGCTTTCACGAGTGGTTCCGTGAACTGAAGAACTCAGAAAAAGGAGGTTTATCTCATTATGCAAAACAAAACTGGATCAAATATGGCTGAACCAATGATATTGTGAGATTTCGCAGTGTTTACGTCCAAAGCGGAATCTCATTGGTTCAGCCATGTTTTGTTTCACATAGTAAAATACAACTAGGGCCTCCTTGGGGGCCGCCAAAGGTTCGATGGAGCTTGAAATCTAATGAGCGAAATGTCCTCCATTTGACGAGCATTTGTGCCAAATTTTACGGAAACCGTTCGAAAATTATGGTGACACAAAATGGTTTACAGACAAACTAAATGAAAAATTGGTGAGTTAAGACTTGGAAATCACTTCGTTTATTGAATAATATATCCAGGAATTAGTGTATTGTCGAATTTGAATAGAACAAAAAATGATCAGATCTTCAGAAAATTGATCTGGGTACTATCCAGATCATCAGAAAAATAACAACGTAACTAACATCAACAGTATTTCCAACAGTAGAAAATCATTTGAAGGACACAAACTCTTCAACCAATCTCCATACCTACAACTACAAACACCATAGAAAACTGTGCTTGAACTTATGTGCAAAGGATTTAAGTGATATAGTCAGAAAACTTTGAGAAGCACTAAACTTACAAGTCCACTACTTGACAAGAGAATACAACAATGTAATGAAGAAATTAGCCGGGATACCAGGCACGGGCATTGGTTGGTGAAATGGGGAGACAAAATAACCAAATATTCCTATCAAAGAATAATATTCCGAAAATTATTTCAGTCTGAAAGAAAGATTTAAACTTAAAAGCACCCCATAAAAAGGTTAGCTGTAGGGGCTTGATAGCCCTAAAGGATGGGTTAAGCTTCTACGAATCTCTACCCCATAAAATCTTAGGGAGGAGAACTGTTGTGAGATTTGGTTGGCATTTTTTCCCCTCTTTTTGTACACCAGGCATTTTTTTTATTACATTTTTCTTCTCCTTTTTCTTTCTTTCTTCTTCTTCGTCTTCTTCTTCTTCTTCTCCTCCGTATTCGTCTTTTTTTCTTCTTCATTTCCTTCTCCTGCTGCTTCTCCGTTCCGCCTTGCGGAATACAACAAGAGTTGCTAGATTGACTTCTTCTCCTATTATCGGGATGTGTATATTGAACCGCCGCGAGCCGGTTCCAAGTGCCTTGACTGATGAAGATTCAGCTGACGAGGATGGAGGTATTCTAGTAATTTGTTAGGGCGTCAACTTAGTGCTCCAGCTGAATGTGTTCCGCTTGTACGTGCTGATAGTTTGGATCACAGTTTGCCAGTTTAACGATTCTTTGGAAAAGTTGATAAAAAACCAGTCTTCCAGTGCTGGTTTCGGGTTCCATCTCCCCAAAAATGCACCGCTATACCTACTGTCGGTTCGAACCCGTAACCTCCAGACTCCACATTGAGATTGAATACCGGTAACTACTCTGCCATGTGTATAGTCAACTATAGTCAGAGCTGTCTATAATAGACAGTTAGTTAATGGATTTCGCTGTCTAAAAAAAGATTCGTCAAAATGTAAGCATGTTGCATTGGAAAACAAATTTGATATGTGCCTCACCCTTCCTTTCCCTCTCTCTCTCCCTTCTCTCCCCCTCTCCCTTCTCTCCCGTCCTTCTCTCTCCTCTCTCTCTCCCTCTCTCTCTCTTAGCTTTTTATTATAAAGGAGCAGATCTAGAGCAATCATTGCCACCAAACTTTCCTGAACCTAATTATGATAGATACAAAGAACTTTCGATAGTAGTAAGTAGATACTTTTGAGCTCTTCTTGACTGACGAAATGTTGAACATGATGTTGGTTGAGGAAACGAAACGTTATGCCTTATTTTGCAACTCACCCGACTCCAACATTTCTGCTAATGAGCTGAGATGTTTCGTGGCAATCATGTTTCTTACAAAAGAGAATGGTTAAAGGAGCAGATCTAGAGCAATCATTGCCACCAAACTTTCCTGAACCTAATTATGATAGATACAAAGAACTTTCCATTGTAGTAAGTAGATACTTTTGAGCTTTTCTTGACTGATGAAATGGTGAACATGTTAGTTGGGGAAACGAAACGTTATGCCTTATTTTGCAACTCACCCGACTGCAACATTTCTGCTAATGAGCTGAGATGTTTCGTGGCAATCATGTTTCTTACTGGGTATAACCCTGTGACAAGTACGAGAGACTATTGGTCCTCACAATATTTTTGGGTAAATCGTCGGCAATGAAGAAGACGATCTATCTGACGACGATGTAGAGGATGATGACAGGTTCCAACATCACTTCATGTCAGCAACCATCCCAACAGACCTATCCACGGACAAACACTGCAATAGGCGACCCAATCCGTTCAGCATTGAGTCGTTACTCTCCAAAAGTAGCGTCCTGAATGGGATGACCAACAATAATAACATAGAGGATCGCCTGTTCCCAGACAAGTTCAGTCGTCTCTCGTTTGGGTAACAAATGTACTTCTGGTGCCTGCTGTTACGTATACGTAACGGGCCATATTTCGGCTGCCGGTGGGCGGATTTCAATTTTTTTTCGATATAGGGTCTCAGTGTGCATATTTAAGATAGGTACAACATAGAAAAATAAAATTTCAAAGAAAAAATTAATTCCGGCGCCTATGGTTAGAGCCAACTCTAGACACTTTGTTTCTTGAGAGCAAATTCGCCCAGAATCGAGGACATTGGAGAAGACTCGTTCATGGAGGGCTTGTGCCCTCACGGCCTGTCAGAATCCGGCAGTAAGTAAGTCAGTTGGTTATCGGACGGTAACTCAATCGGTACTGATAGTAATGAAACACACGTTACAGTGGCGTAGGCGGTACTTGTTCAGAAGTCACGTCAATGGAAAATTGCTACAAAAGGAGCTGTCACAAAGTGATCAGTGTTATTATAGGGTTAGGTTAAGCTCAAAAGGAAGCTTTCTTTTTCATTGTGAATAATTATGTAGGCTATGTTTCAGAGTGAACAGAAATAGCTGGAAACTTAGATACTATTAACGACTGAGCGAAAATGTAGAACTCCGAGAAAAGGCCCTCAAACCCTTGGGGAGTTCACAAAGATTCGATTTGACACAAAATCGAAAGAAGTGTGTCATTTGTGTCTTGAACAGATTTTACTTTCCAAAAATGGCTGAATGTACCCCGAAATTTCGGTAAGTTATATCCCAAACGGTTAACCATCGAGATACCAACCCCATCGTACAACGTTTCCTAACTTCAGTGATACGTCAAGAACTGTTGCAACGTCAAATTGCCTCTAGCTAGGCAACGCCACCTTAAGAGAGCACGTTACAAATATTTGGAGAAGACTCGAACCCCCAACTACCGGAGTACCGGGCCTGGTACTCCCGTGTTGAACAGTTTTATTACACCGGGCGGCAGTTTACAAAGATCCCGATGTGGCACATTATTACCCCATATTAAATTACAGGGTAGCCCCAACACGGCAACAATGTAACGAACAGTACGAGAACTTACCGTCGGAAATACAGGAATTGGAACTTTATTCTTCAATGTGTTTGGAACCAAAAATGTAGACAGAAGTGGTGAGGTGTGTACTTAAGAACAGATCCATTAGAAGTAGAAAACCGAACAATTGCAGGCTGAGTCAAAAGAAACCTTAGGAGGTCACTCCAATATACACTTAGCTGTGTCTACACATAATCGTCAAGGCATTGTGGACGGTTCAGTCGACATCTATATCGACGGCTGTCGAATATGTGTGGACACACCTTTATCATCACGATCTATCATAGGATCTATGTTTGTGATACTGCGGTTGATGATTTTGAATAAATTTTCGTTCACATTTCATTTTTCAAATTAATATTCTTTTCACATACAGCATATCATGACAGAAAATCACCAAAGAATCGAAATATTCATAAAAATTAGAAACCGTTCCAAGTATGATCCATGGACGCCTTTCGGAGCTAACGTTACCATCACGATCTATCATAGGATCTATGTTTGTGATACTGCGGTTGATGATTTTGAATAAATTTTCGTTCACATTTCATAAAAAAACATCTCGTATGCACATAATATGCTCCATCATGGTTTTAAAGATCGTTTGAGTAGGTTGGAATGGATAAATAGCTTGAAGGGATCAATCAATATTCTCAGATTTGATTGAATAGGATATCACGATGAGACGTTATTGTTACTTTGGGTCAGCTCTCTATATCTCTCTCTCTCTCTCTCGTCTGATGTTTCAATTATTGAGAGAGATGTTATTGAATTAATTAACTTAGGCATGCATGATTCGATTCGGATTATGGACTTGAATTCAAAAGGCCATCACAGAGAAAGTGGGACATCACTATCAATCTATGCTAGATCCATTTCTTCCGCTCCAAGATTCAAAATGTCTTCATTTGCAACGCTTTTAATATCTTCCAATACTTTTAATATCTTCGATAAATCCAATGATTCCAATGCTTTTGATTTTGATATCTTCATTATTTCCACTGCCTTTTGACATGTTCATTACTGGCTTCACACACGGAAGGTTCCATTGGTCACAGCTGATCACATCTACCTGTTTCTTTGAGCTCGCGTTTCCGAAAGAGACATCAGTTGGTTATCGGACGGTAACTCAATCGGTACTGATAGTAATGAAACACACGTTACAGTGGCGTAGGCGGTACTTGTTCAGAAGTCACGTCAATGGAAAATTGCTACAAAAGGAGCTGTCACAAAGTGATCAGTGTTATTATAGGGTTAGGTTAAGCTCAAAAGGAAGCTTTCTTTTTCATTGTGAATAATTATGTAGGCTATGTTTCAGAGTGAACAGAAATAGCTGGAAACTTAGATACTATTAACGACTGAGCGAAAATGTAGAACTCCGAGAAAAGGCCCTCAAACCCTTGGGGAGTTCACAAAGATTCGATTTGACACAAAATCGAAAGAAGTGTGTCATTTGTGTCTTGAACAGATTTTACTTTCCAAAAATGGCTGAATGTACCCCGAAATTTCGGTAAGTTATATCCCAAACGGTTAACCATCGAGATACCAACCCCATCGTACAACGTTTCCTAACTTCAGTGATACGTCAAGAACTGTTGCAACGTCAAATTGCCTCTAGCTAGGCTAAGCTTTCTCTAGGAACACCAAGTGGACACACTCGTTCACTACGCCTCTGATGCCCGACGAGACAAGAAAAATAATGTTATTATAGCTCGAAACGTTTTAATTAGCCATGGTAAAAGCACCGGATGAACTCTTACCAAGAAGATCACATCGACACCCTTCAGAAAATTGTTTTGCCTCTGGAGGCATCACGGACATGGGAGAAACCCGAAGCAGACTGAACGAGAATGTGAGATGAATAGAGACATTATATAAAAATCGAGAAGATCAGGAACGGATACATCACATTAGAAAGCTGAACGAGAATGTGAGATGAATAGAGACATTATATAAAAATCGAGAAGATCAGGAACGGATACATCACATTAGAAAGACTCAATAGACCAATAGAGGGTGCGATGAAATCTCTCAGAGTTAGAGAAGAGATAGGAATAGATAGGAATAGATAATAGATAGATCAATCGAGAGAGCCGAGAATGACGAGATGTACTCAAAGAGTTGAAATTCTGAACAGAGAATTTGTCAGAGCTGAAGAATATGACAAAGGCAACATACCTAAGTAGCAGAGGGGGATTTGAGTAATCTGAAGGGTGTCGATGTGATCTTCTTGGTAAGAGAGTAGTGGTTAGAGTACTTTAAACGTCAAAAATATCTACTCTTCAATGGGACATTAGTCATGATCAATTGGTAACCAGGCCATATTACAATTTAGCTGCTTCAGCATTTTGGCAACGCCTTTAAGGTCCCAATCCCAACCCACACTTGACCACTTGGTCAATTGATGGGCTCTGCAATTGTTAGATTTAAATGAACGAAATTCTAAAAATCGTAACTCTTGGAGATTTAAATCCCTTCTAAAGAAAGCCTTTTTGCATCTCTCGTTCACATGGATTGTTATGCTGTGGATCGAAATATCGAAATGCAAAATAGAAAATTGATGTTTCTGAACGAGAATGTGAGATGAATAGAGACATTATATAAAAATCGAGAAGATCAGGAACGGATACATCACATTAGAAAGACTCAATAGAGGGTGCGATGAAATCTCTCAGAGTTAGAGAAGAGGAGGAGGAAAAAATTCAAGTCCATAATCCGAATCGAATCATGCATGCCTAAGTTAATTAATTCAATAACATCTCTCTCAATAATTGAAACATCAGACGAGAGAGAGAGAGAGAGATATAGAGAGCTGACCCAAAGTAACAATAACGTCTCATCGTGATATCCTATTCAATCAAATCTGAGAATATTGATTGATCCCTTCAAGCTATTTATCCATTCCAACCTACTCAAACGATCTTTAAAACCATGATGGAGCATATTATGTGCATACGAGATGTTTTTTATGAAATGTGAACGAAAATTTATTCAAAATCATCAACCGCAGTATCACAAACATAGATCCTATGATACATCGTGATGGTAACGTTAGCTCCGAAAGGTGTCCATGGATCATACTTGGAACGGTTTCTAATTTTTATGAATATTTCGGTTCTTTGGTGATTTTCTAAGAATATTTTAAAATTTACTAACACCAACAACATTGTCATGGAATTTATTAGTTTGCATTGCACCCACTTGGCCGTCATACTCCGGGGGAATGTGTTCCGATAATTTATGTATTGATTTTTGTTGAGAATTAATTATCTTTTATGGCGATGGTATAGGTAATCATTTTGGACATTAATTGGGCCACCAAGGGCCCTGCTGTTGGGCCACCAAGGAGTATTACGGTTTTGTTTACATGTTCATTATTCCGTGTGGCTTGAGATCCAGGATTTCTAAGTCCACCGTTTTCATCTCTTGGTCAAAGGATTTCAGATTCCCTTTTGGATGATTCTCTGATCTCTGATCAAGAAATCAGAAGCTCTTTCAATTTCCATAGCATAATTTTATTATTGAACATCAAATTTACGGGTATTAAAAGAACACGTTCAACAGTTAAAACAAGTTGAAGACATCATAGCACCGAAAAACACCAATCGTTTGATTCCATCACTTCCAATCTGTTCGCAGGAACAAATATTACAGCTCACATTCATATATTTTCTTATCTGACCTTTAAGATGTGTCCACACATAAACGGCGACCGTCGATCGATAAGGTGAATCTATGTTGTTGAGGCAGTGTGGACAGTTCCAGTCAACATCGATGTGTGGAAACAGTTTTACTATTATCCAATTTTTCCTTGTCCCCTGTTTGACCATCAATCTCTTTCGCACTCTCCGCGATACTGGGCTTCAAACTTTCAACTTTCCCTCCAGCTAGAGAGACTGGACTATTGATATTCAACGTGCATACCGATCTGAAGGGGGATCCGCTAATGCTATTACCAAGATATTCACATTATGCTTCTATAATTAAGTCATCACCAGGTCTAATCTCTAGCGTTAGATAGGCGATCTACAAGAATACGGGTTAGACAAGCTTTGGTGCTGTGTAGTGCTGTTATTAATAGCTCACCCTTAACCCTTGAGGATACATTTAATAAAATAAATTGTTTTTAAAAGGATATTACGACTCCTTGAAAAGGGTACGTTGAGCTGGTCCGGCCATAATATATCCGAATTTCAGTGTCTTTATGAGCCTATAGGTAATGCTGATCTTCATTTGAGGATACATTAGAACAGAATACATATAGGTACATAACAATAGTTTGAGACTAGTGTCTGGATGAGACTAGAAAAAAGAAGTTTTCTCGTATTTCTGTGGTCAATTTCATTCGAAAGCAGCGTCGATGGTTGATTGACATTGCCCCCGAAAGGCGTCCGCGTCCACAGTAAAACTTTTTCAGCAAAAATCCTTTCCTTCTAATGAATTCAAAACTTCCAAACGATGTCAACCGACTTTGGTGAACTGTGTTTCCATTTACACATAAATATCTCTCTATTAATATTCTCTATAGCAGGTGTGCACAAAGATTAGATGCTGTCTGCAAAAGATAAAATTATATTAATAATTAAATCTACACAGCGGCTCCACCACCCACCCCCGTGAGTTGAGTTTTTGCGGCCCGCCAACTCTCTACCTTGGTCTCTTGCGGCCCTCGGGTGCCCTAAGGTTGGACAACCCTGGAATACATATACATAACAATAGTTTGAGACTAGTGTCTGGATGAGACTAGAAAACAGAAGTTTTCTCGGATTTCTGTGGTCAATTTTATTCGAAAGCAGCGTCGAAGGTTGATTGACACTGCCCCCGAAACGCGTCCGCGTCCAGCGTCCACACTAAAACATTTTCAGCAAAAATCCTTTCTAATGGATTTTTCCTTCTAATGGATCTCTCTAATATTCTCTAAAGCAGGTGTGCACAAACTGCGGCCCGCCAGCTCATTTCGATGAGCTGGTGGGCCCCTTTTGTGCGGCCCGCGAGCTCATTTCGATTTTTAAGGAAAAATCTTTTTTTTATATTTCTTTTTCTTTTTTCTTTTTTTTTTTTTTTGAAAAGACGGAAGAAAATGTGTTAAGAAGATTTTTATTATTATTTTTCTGAATTTGATCTACAACCTGTTTTGGGGCTTCGTAAGATTAGATGCTGTCAGCAAAAGTATACCTATTTCACGGCTAAAAAATTAATGCGGCCCGCGGCCAACAATTTAAGGTCCAATGCGGCCCGCGGTCACCTTCAGTTTGGTCACCCCTGCTCTCAAGATTAGCTATGTTTGAAACGATTGTATGTTCAATATGGCGCTTTCCTACTTACCTT
The DNA here is from genome assembly GCF_000475195.1 of Diaphorina citri. Classification (NCBI taxonomy): domain Eukaryota; kingdom Metazoa; phylum Arthropoda; class Insecta; order Hemiptera; family Psyllidae; genus Diaphorina; species Diaphorina citri. The sequence goes on along the minus strand of NW_007377974.1, from coordinate 71,225 downwards.
CTCTCATGGATCTGCCTAAACGGGTTAGTGTGGTTCCAACACCCAAAACTGTCCTGGTAGGGGGTACCAATAGTTACCATGACTTGATAAAAATATAAATTCATCATCGCTCTCCGAAATACAAAATCATTAACGATATTATGGATTTCTTTATCATTTTGTTTTTATCTTTTCGTGTTATTAATATCTTTATCAAACTTATTGACACATGGGTGCTAGTCTGGTCCGCGCCGGACAAAAAATAAATGGGATTATTGTTTTGTAAGAGACTTTAGAAACGTTTTCAGGGGCGGGTATTGTTAAGATAGGCACTTCTTGTGTAGAGATAACTTCTTGAAAGCTACAAAAAAGCCAGCCGTTCCGAGAACGAACATTATCCGTTCAGGATAAAATACGCCCCGGGCGGGAATCGAACCCGCAGCCTGGCGCTTAGAAGGCAAGTTAACTAGGCTGGCCCCCCTGCATCCTTGATTCTTCATCCGTGAAATAAACGTTTTCTGTGCCAAACTTACACTAAAACTAAAACACATAACTACGAACACAGAAACTGAAAGAATAAGTAAATGAAATTCACTCAAAAAAGTACCAAAATATTTGTCAGAACTAAGAACTAAAGACAGCAATCTAGGCAGAAATCATTGGTTACACCGATAATCTGAAATTTGATTCTGTATCCACTGAAATCAAACTGACGAAAAAGAAAGCTAGAACTAACAACTAAAATCAAACTGATGAAAAAGAAAAACATATGACAAAAACTGAACTGAAAGAAGTAAAGATAACTGACAACTCGCAGTTGATAGGCGCGAGGCAACGCGACGTTGCCGTTAAGTGTTCTCCACGTGTACTGTTTTGAGGTTAGAGTCTGCACGCTCACCTCACATTTATAACGCACTAATATCTCAAGCCAGAAGATGTGAGTCTCACTCTGGGATGAATTAAAAGGTGATCCGGGATAGAAAAAGGTGAAATCCTGATCTCGGACAGAAATTATGATGAAATCTTGATATTGGAACAGAAATGAAGATGAATTCCTGATCCGGGACAGAAATGAAGTTATTCGCTGAAACCCAATCCTCACAGTTCACACCAATAGAACAGGGGGCAAAACAATCTTACAAATTCCATCAGCAAATATTCAATGGACGGGACGGTGCCATTAGTCATTAACACCGCCATGGGGGGAAAACAGCACGCAATGAAAACACTCCCTAATACCTACTTAGACAGCAATATGGAAATCATTGTTTATAGTTTTCAACATAATGACATGTGTGGTGCTGTCGAGGACGTAATCGCTGAAGACAATAGTTCAGGTAGTCCTCATGTCGATGTACCTCCAGATAATAGGCGGACTAGGATGGTTTTCCATCGAGATACCAACCCCATCGTACAACGTTTCCTAACTTCAGTGATACGTCAAGAACTGTTGCAACGTCAAATTGCCTCTAGCTAGGTGGGTGCTAGTCTGGTCCGCGCCGGACAAAAAATAAATGGGATTATTGTTTTGTAAGAGACTTTAGAAACGTTTTCAGGGGCGGGTATTATTAAAATAGGCGCTTCTTGTGTAGAGATAACTTCTTGAAACCTACAAAAAAGCCAGCCGTTCCGAGAACGAACATTGTCCGTTCAGGATAAAATACGCCCCGGGCGGGAATCGAACCCGCGGCCCAGCGCTTACAAGGCAGACGCGCTACCAACCAAGTTAACTAGGCTGGCCCCCCTGCATCCTTGATTCTTCATCCATGAAATAAACGTTTTCTGTACCAAACTTACACTAAAACTAAAACACCAAACTACGAACACAGAAACTGAAAGAATGAGTATAAGAAATTCACTCAAAAAAGTACCAAAATATTTGTCAGAACTAAGGACAGCAATCTAGGCAGAAATCATTGGTTACACCGATGATCTGAAATTTGATGCTGATGACACAAATTCACTGAAATCAAACTGACGAAAAGGAAAGCTAGAACTAAAATCAAACTGATGAAAAAGAAAAATGACAAAAACTGAAAGAAGTAAAGATAACTGACAACTCGCAGCTGATAGGCGCGAGGCAACGCGACGTTGCCGTTAAGTGTTCTCCACGTGTTCTGTTTTGAGGTTAGAGTCTGCGCGCTCACTTTACATTTATAACGCACTAATTTCTCCCTGTCTGGCATCGAGCGGTCGTGGCCGAGTGGTTAAGGCGTCTGACTAGAAATCAGATTCCCTCTGGGAGCGTAGGTTCGAATCCTACCGACCGCGTAAAATTTTTGTCAATTGTATAAAAGCACCGTGATGAAACCTATTTTTACTTTCACATGATTTTCTTTTTTATTATTTTTATGAACACTAAAAAAAAATACTTAAAATTGGAGTCTAACTCAGATCGCAGATAGCTTGCTGTTAAAAAATAATAATAATAAATAAAAAAAACAATTCGGAAGAACAAGAAGAAGAAGAAGAAGAAGAAGAAGAAGAAGAAGAAGAAGTACAAGAGGAAGATGTAAAAGAAAACACTAGGATGTAAACCGAAACAGATAACGCATCGCGAGAACCAAGTCGGTGTAATAAAACAATGATTTAGGATGTTGCGGAGCACCATGCAAACCCAATAATTAGGACTGAAGGAGACACACAACGGCATAAATTAGGCGCTGGGGAGACCTAAGGCCCGAAGCGTAGTCGCGCCACTTTTAGCAACCCGGAGTCGCGGGATGAATCCTGAAAATCCAAACCTTTGTCGCGCGACGCCTTTCACACTCTAGGAAGTCTAGGAGACCCAAGTCGCGCGACTCTTATGTGTGAGAGGCTGAGAGGTCATCATTTTCATAGGTTGGATTTCCAATTTCCAGACTTTGCGGCGTCGCGCAACTAATAATAGCGCAACTGAAGGTATAGAAACACACGACCATCACGTCACGTCACGTAAGCTCATGCGGAGTCAGAAAGATGTAGTTCAAAGATCTCCCATAATATTGTAGGTAATCTCGTTCAGGACAGCCACACTACTATCATGTCACGTGAGCGCAAAAAATGTGATTCCGGCCAGGATCGAACTGGCGACCTTCTGCGTGTAAAGCAGACGTGATAACCACTACACCACGGAACCCACGTATCAATCGAGGCACAAATAGCATTACATGATTCCACGCCATATGCTAAACATGGATATATTATGAAGATAGTTTCCCGCCAATATTCAAAATTGTTTACAGTACCAGATCTTCCCAAGGCATTCGACAAGATTGGAATCGGTTGTGACTTTGTGACATCCTTCTGAATAACTTGAGCAAAATTTCTCTGGATTTCTCATCTTGAAAAAGCCTATAGGTACGAGTGAGGCGAACCCCACGAAACTCGGGTTGGTGAAATAAAAAATCCGTAACAAAGAACCATAGTCAATAAGTATAAAATAAGGTAATCAAGTTTAAAACCTAATAAAGGTCTCGTTAGATTGGAGGCAATTGGGCCTTTGGGGACCCCTTGAGATTTCTTTTTTTCTTCTTCTGAGTAAGTTCTACATTTCTCTGAACTACTGGTTGGCTTATGTCGAAAAAAATTACAGTTAAACGTCACTCTTTCTAACATTTCACTTCTGCCTGATTAAAATAACACCTCCCGTTCGCCCCACACCCGTCATTTTCCAGGCCAATATTGTTTTCCCATCACCTCCTAACGTCCAACACCCAGGCAATCCTACCCACCTACCCCGAGCACCAAGCTTTCCAAGCTCACAGCGTTCCGAGATATAAAAGTGATTTATATTGCTATTGTTAAGTCACGAACTTTGCGCCAGGGGCCCGCCCCTTCGCACGAGTTTCAGTTACTTTATAGACAACTTATGAAAAATCATTACCCCCGACTATTAGAACGAGTGGAGTGGGAAACCGCGATGAAGTTTCTTGCTCTTTTGTAAAAAAATAAAATAAAAATAGTTAAAATAGTAGGTATGTTATGGGATAATAGAGATATAAAATTATTGTTTTTGACCAAATGTCCAGCTATTTGGGTTACACAGTGACCAGCTGTAGTGCTGTGCTGTGGGTACCTACTACCTACAAGTGAAACAAAGGTATTTGAAAGTCTACCAAGAGACCAAGACCAAGTAGGTAGTCGGTAGACTGAATATCTCACATCTCACTCAGAAATCCTTTGATATAGGTACCTATAGATCGGAAGAAGCTTAACCCATCCTTTAGGTCTGTTTGCCCCTATAACCTATAAAAGAAAGAGGTAGGAGCTGAGGAAGTGTACCAAATTTCATCGAAAGTAATAGTGTTGACGTATCTCAAAAGTATTTATTGATGACTACAATATCTACTGATGGATAGGCTTGCCAAACTTATCACACCATTAACAGTCATATTGAACAAAGCTCATTTGCTTCTTGGACAAACCCACTTACCTATTTCAATACCTTCACATCATCATCCTCAGGAATCTTGAATAGATTCCTCATCTAGGATAGATTTCTCATGCGGTTTCGCTATCACTAGGACCGTTCTCACTTATCAGATTATCACTAAATCACCACTTATCAATCTTCAAGGCATTACGAGGATCAGTGGATTGGAAAATCAATATGGTTCATATTGATCGTGTTTGCGATGTTGTGTAAATTTCATTAATTTCACAAGAATGGTTGGATTTCTTCTCCTACGGATAGAAATCGTGGATGGTGTAATTTTGTCTCATGTAGAAGAACTTGGTCGATATGGACTGCAAAGATAACTTGATTTGGTTCAGGCAAGAAAGCTGCGGCCATTGGCGAAAAAAAGATGTACAGGACATGGAGGTTGCCGAGATTTTGTTCCTGGGCGTTGGGCGTCCAAGGAGCTTTAATTAACAAATCCTTCCAATCAAAGTAAGTTCCTTCTTAATAAAAGTAGATGTACATTTTTCTTCCATCATACTTGGAACGGTTTCTAATTTTTATGAATATTTCGATTCTTTGGTGATTTTCTGTCATGATATGCTGTATGTGAAAAGAATATTTGAAAATTTACTAACACCAACAACATTGTCATGGAATTTATTAGTTTGCATTGCACCCACTTGACCGTCATACTCCGGGGGAATGATGTTCCGATAATTTATGTATTGATTTTTGTTGAGAATTAATTATCTTTTATGGCGATGGTATAGGTAATCATTTTGGATATTAATTGTCATACTTGGAACGGTTTCTAATTTTTATGAATATTTCGATTCTTTGGTGATTTTCTGTCATGATATGCTGTATGTGAAAAGAATATTAATTTGAAAATTTACTAACACCAACAACATTGTCATGGAATTTATTAGTTTGCTTTGCATCCACTTGACCGTCATACTTCGGGGGAATGATGTTCCGATAATTTATGTATTGATTTTTGTTGAGAATTAATTATCTTTTATGCCGATGGTATCTAGGTAATCATTTTGGATATTAATTAGGCCACCAAGAGCCGTGATATCGTTGGGCCACCAAGGAGTATTACGGTTTTGTTTACATGTTCATTATTCCGTGTGGCTTGAGATCCAAGATTTCCAAGTTCACCATTTTCGTCTCGTGGTTAAATGTATTTCGGGTTCCTTTTAGGTGTGTGTATCTCTGATGAAGAAGTCAGAAGCTCTTTCAATCTTTCAATTTCCATAGCATAATTTCATTTGTGATCACTGATCATTGACCTTTAAGCTGTGTCCACACATAGTCGACGACCGTCAATCGCTGTCGATCGACAAGGTATGTTGTCGAGGCAGTGTGTACCCTAGGTGTGCAGTTTTACTACTCTCTAATTTTTCCTTGTCCCCTGTTTGACCATCAATCTCTTTCGCACTCTCCGCGATACTGAGCTTCAAACTTTTAACTTTCCCTCCAGCTAGAGAGACTGGACTATTGATATTCAACGTGCATACCGATCTGAAGGGGATCCGCTAATGCTATTACCAAGATATTCACATTATGCTTTTATAATTAAGTCATCACCAGGTCTGATCTCTAGCGTTAGATAGGCGATCTACAAGAATACGGGTTAGACAAGCTTTGGTGCTGTGTAGTGCTGTTATTAATAGCTCACCCTTAACCCTTGAGGATACATTTAATAAAATAAATTGTTTTAAAAGGGTATTACGACTCCTTGAAAAGGGTACGTTGAGCTGGTCCGGCCATAATATATCCGAATTTCAGTGTCTTTATGAGCCTATAGGTAATGCTGATCTTCATTTGAGGATACATTAGAACAGAATACATATAGGTACATAACAATAGTTTGAGACTAGTGTCTGGATGAGACTAGAAAAAAGAAGTTTTCTCGTATTTCTGTGGTCAATTTCATTCGAAAGCAGCGTCGATGGTTGATTGACATTGCCCCCGAAAGGCGTCCGCGTCCACAGTAAAACTTTTTCAGCAAAAATCCTTTCCTTCTAATGGATTCAAAACTTCCAAACGATGTCAACCGATTTTGGTGAACTCTGTTTCCATTTACACATAAATATCTCTCTAATATTCTCTAAAGCAGGTTTGCACAAACTGCGGCCCGCACCCACTAAAGTCTAATAGAATGTCGATCAATAATTCCACTTATCGTAACCAGCTTTGACTTGGTATCTTACCGAAATACAAAATAACAATGAAGCCAGAAGATGTGAGTCTCACTCTGGGATGAATTAAAAGGTGATCCGGGATAGAAAAAGGTGAAATCCTGATCTCGGACAGGAATTATGATGAAATCTTGATCTTGGGACAGAAATGAAGATGAAATCCTGATCCCGGACAGAAATGAAGTTATTCGCTGAAACCCAATCCTCACAGTTCACAGGTTCACACCAATAGCACAGGGGGGCAAAACAATCTTACAAATTCCATCAGCAAATATTCCATAGACGGGACGGTGCCATTAGTCATTAACACGTGTAACACCGCTATGGGGGGAAAACAGCACGCAATGAAAACCCTCCCTAATACCTACTTAGAGGAAAAAGAGTTACATATCGCTAGGTCGTTAGGTCACTCACCACCTTTGATTACCTACATTTGTGTCATTAAGTTTTAAATTTGTTCAGAATGTCTAGAATTTGTCAAGAACATTAACTACCACAATAAACAGCACAAACGGAGCAGGCCTGAAAATAGCTACATGAAAATATTGATATCACCTCGGCCAAAATAACTTACTCCGATCTTTCTGTCATGTTAATTTTTTGATATACCCTCGTACTCATGTACCAAACTTTTTTTTTGCACCCACTAAAGTCTAATAGAATGTCGATCAATAATTCCACTTATCGTAACCAGCTTTGACTTGGTATCTTACCGAAATACAAAATAATAACAATGAAGCCAGAAGATGTGAGTCTCACTCTGGGATGAATTAAAAGGTGATCCGGGATAGAAAAAGGTGAAATCCTGATCTCGGACAGAAATTTTATTATGATGAAATCTTGATCTTGGGACCGAAATGAAGTTATTCGCTGAAACCCAATCCTCACAGTTCACACCAATAGCACAGGGGGCAAAACAATCTTACAAATTCCATCAGCAAATATTCCATGGACGGGACGGTGCCATTAGTCATTAACACTTGTAACATCGCTATGGGGGGAAAACAGCACGCAATGAAAACCCTCCCTAATACCTACTTAGACGAAAAAGAGCTACATATCGCTAGGTCGTTAGGTCACTCACCACCTTTGATTACCTACATTTGTGTCATTAAGTTTAAATTTGTTCAGAATGTCTAGAATTTGTCAAGAACATTAACTACAACAATAAACAGCACAAACGATTAGGCCTGAAAATACCTAGGTATTACATGAAAATATTGACATCACCTCGGCCAAAATAACTTACTCGTTACATATCGCTAGGTCGTTAGGTCACTCACCACCTTTGATTACCTACATTTGTGTCATTAAGTTTTAAATTTGTTCAGAATGTCTAAAATTTGTCAAGAACATTAACTACCACAATAAACAGCACAAACGGATTAGGCCTGAAAATACCTACATGAAAATATTGATATCACCTCGGCCAAAATAACTTACTTCGATCTTTCTGTCATGTTAATTTTTTGATATACCCTCGTAATCATGTACCAAACTTTTTTTTGTGTGTGTTTTAGTGCTTCCAATGTTCCAATGCTGTGGAAATACTCGCGTATCCAAGTCTGAAGTCTGGTTGTATGAAAAGTCCAGATTTTCTTAAGTTGATCAGTTGGCAGAATATCTCGAGTTCTTTAGGCCTGTTGTTTTTTTTTGTGTGTGTGTTTTAGTGCTTCCAATGTTCCAATGCTGTGGAAATACTCGCGTATCCAAGTCTGAAGTCTGGTCGTATGAAAAGTCCAGATATTCTTAAGTTGATCAGTTTGGCAGAATATCTCAAGTTCTTTAGTTCTGTTAGAAAAATTTAACCCAGCAGTAAGACTTGCGCAAAACTTTGCAAAAACCAAGAGAGAAGGTTGTAAAAAAAGTGTTTCTCTCTCTCTTTTGTTAATAATAAATATTAATAGAAACTATCGTAGTCATAATTGTATTTATTGTCTTAGCCAATCACGAAATGGACCGAAGCTGTGATCTAGAAAAAAAACTTGCAATAAGGAAGACTTTGGAGGAGGAAGAAGAAGAAGAAGAGGAGGTGGAGACGGAGGAAGAAGTATAGGTATTATAAGAAGTGGAGGAGGAAGAAATTGGTTGTTTAAGAAGTTGTCTTAGCCAATCACGAAATGGACCGAAGCTGTGATCTAGAAAAAAAACTTGCAATAAGGAAGACTTTGGAGGAGGAAGAAGAAGAGGTGGAGACGGAGGAAGAAGTTTAGGTATAAGAAGAGGAGGAGGAGGAAGAAGAAGAGGCGGAGGAGAATAAAGAAGTGGAGGAGGAAGAAATTGGTTGTCCAAGAAGAAGAAGACAAAGAAGAACTAGAAGAGAACGTAGACCAAGAAGTGGAGGAATCGGACAAAGAGGAAGAAGGAAAAGAAGAAGTGGAGGAGGAAGAAGGAGACGTATAACAAGATGGAGAAGACAAAGAGGAAAAAAAGAAGAAGAAAAGGCGAAAGAAAAAGAGGAAAAAGGAGGAGAAGCAGGAAAAGACGACAACGACGAAGACAAAGAAAAGGAAAAATCGACAAAAAAGAAGATGAGAAAGAACACGACGACCAATCGGACAAAGAGGAAGAAGGAAAAGAAGAAGTGGAGGAGGAAGAAGGAGACGTATAACAAGATGGAGAAGACAAAGAGGAAAAAAAAGAAGAAGAAAAGGCGAAAGAAAAAAAAGAAGAAAAAGGAGGAGGAGCAGGAAAAGACGACGAAGACAAAGAAAAGGAAAAATCGACAAAAAAGAAGATGAGAAAGAACACGACGACCAAGGAGAAGATGATGATAAAGAAGAATCGGAAGAACAAGAAAAAGTACAAGAGGAAGATGTAAAAGAAAACACTAGAATGTAAACCGAAACAGATAACGCATCGCGAGAACCAAGTCGGTGTAATAAAACAATGATTTAGGATGTTGCGGAGCACTATGCAAACCCAATAATTAGGACTGAAGGAGACACACAACGGCATAAATTAGGCGCTGGGGAAACCTCTAAGGCCCGAAGCGTAGTCGCGCCACTTTTAGCAACCCGGAGTCGCGGGATGAATCCTGAAAATCCAAACCTTTGTCGCGCGACGCCTTTCACACTCTAGGAAGTCTAGGAGACCCAAGTCGCGCGACTCTTATGTGAGAGGTAGAGGAGGAGAACTATCGATAGCACTATCGATAACTATCGATAGTTTTGACTATCGAACGCTATCGATAGTTGAGGCTTGACTATCGATAGTTTTCGATAGTTTTTTTCTGCACATTTTTCGTTTGTTTTGGTCGTTTTAGAAGTGAAAAGTGTAAAAAAATCATGCGTGAGTCAGAAAGATGTAGAATTCATAGATGCTTCCCATAATATTGTAGATAATCTCGTTCAGGACAGCCACACTACTATCATGTCACGTGATGGTAGTGTGCTTCCAATGTGCGACAGGCCTTGGAAGGGTAATCGACCTCGATATGCGATGCTCAAAGGCGAAAACCATTGAGGTGTGAAGATTGACACCAGTGACAAAACAAGTTATACGGACGCACTTAGTGTCAAAATGGTGAGAGGTTATGGGGACCGACACAAAGGATTGATGGAGGCTTTACGTCACTGTATAACTGTTGAGGTCTTTGGTGATAAAGGAGTAAATGAAGGTGAAACATATATATCATCAACATAGGACGTCCAGAACCAACAACATTTTGTGAGCACTGACAATTGAGTTTTAAAGGTGAGTATGATTTGTAAGTTCATTAGATCAATAATACCTACTAGCGAAAGATGGTGCAGTAAATGTAAGATTTGATTTGGCAGTATTGAATTGATAACTTTGCTGCTTACCATCAGTTTGGGTAACATCTTCTTTGCCTATGAAGGTCTTTGGGAGACCTCGAAAACATAATTATAATTAACATACCTAAATAGTACTGGCATCAGTATTTGAACCATTCCATTGGTTCAATCAATAGGATTTCATCATTTTGTCGGCGGGCGTAAGCCTGTTTACCACTTCAACATTTGAACACACATCAAGATCAACTTGGAAACATTCCAACCCTCTATCGACACCCAACCCGTTCTAAGTGGTGTCCCTTGAGGCGGATTATTGTTTGATCCTGCAGTTACAATTTCCACAACCTTTGTAACTTTGCAAACAACCCATAGATTATGTATTCAAACATCTACAGAACCGTTCAGAACCTAGCTCTGAATTCATAAACAGATATACCACCTACTCCAGCCTGCAGCCCGAGAGCGGAATATAAAACATCTCTCCTACTTAGTAAATCACAACTTAATCAGCACACAATAATGTTATTATCTATAAAGTCATTCCACATAATGTAACGTCAGATAGAGCTGGAATTCTCTAAACAGTATAGGAAAAAAGCCTACAGCCAGATTGTCTAATGCCAGTTATCAGCGTTATTCTTCTTCTTAGCACCTAACAAATTGCCACGACCTCTAGCACTTTGGTTCTGTTTAGAGAGGCAACCTCATCATTTATATCTAATGTGGTAGATTTATGATTTCATATTTCCTTGGTTTCTTGTTTTGTTAGACATTCTTCGATTTTTTTCTTTCTGATGAAATTGCCAGGCCTCATTTTGATTCCTAGTAGGTAGGTAGGTAGGTAGGTATCTATTGAACCCTTTGCTGGTACCTATAGATGGACTTTTTTCTGGTATCAGTGGTTTGGCGTACAGATTTTCCTTTTTTCTTTGGCTTTTCAAGTGAACTTTTTTCCTTAGCTGGATATGCTGACCATCCTTGATGCTATCCATTTCAAGATTGCGGCAAGACTTCTTTTTGTGATTGAAATCCATGAAACCATTTAACCATCACATATTTCCAATAGGCTTGGTTGGCTATCGGCCCCTCTGACCCAAATTTTCATATCCAATAAAATTATTGTTTCAAAATGTTTGCGATGTTGTGTAAATTTCACGAGATTGGTTGGATTTCTTCTCCTACGGATAGAAATTGTGGATGGTGTAATTTTGTCTCATGTATTAGAAGAACTTGGTCGATATGGACTGCAAAGATAGGTTTGTACCTAGTTATGTACCGTTCTAAATAACTTGATTTGGTTCAGGCAAGAAAGCTGCGGCCATTGGCGAAAAAAGATGTACAGGACATGGAGGTTGCCGAGATATTGTTCCTGGGCGTTGGGCGTCCAAGGAGCTTTAATTAACAAATCCTTCCAATCAAAGTAAGTTCCTTCTTGATAAAAGTAGATGTACATTTTTCTTTCAAAATAAAGAAGTGTAGTTAAAGCAAATAGACACCTAGAATACTATACAAATGACGGTGAAGCAAATGAAGCAAACGAAGATCTCAGCGCCAAAGCACAAATCGAGAAGTTCCTCTCTCCACCGCGAGTAAAACACGCCGTAAATTTGAACAAACTTACAAAAACTTCTAACTTACAAAAGCTTGTATCAGAACTACAAAAGTTACCGTTGTTGCCTCCCTGAGCAAAAAAGAAAATATAAAGAACTCTCTACAGAAGAATCTCACACCTTTGGTCAACAATATATGGATTTGCTCCTAATAAGAACCAAGGAGAACCTTATGGGATGTGAAACCAAGAAATGCCGAGACCAACGAGAGAAGAGGTGTTTTTGCAAAAGGATATGAGAGAGGTGTTTGAAGTTTCTAATCTAAATATTTAAAGAGAAAAGACTCGAGCAAATTACCCACCAGTGGGGGAGACGTGAATGGATAAGTTTGTCAGAAGAAGAATAAAATGGAGGTCTTATTGTGCCGAAATCGAAGACACGATAGGAGAAAACAGAGAACCCGCGAATACAGGATAAAGAGAAAGCCAGCTTCTCCGAAAACAAACCTTATTTGATCAGGAAAAGACTGACACTCGTATTTATGAACAAGAATGATCGTTCTTAGATCAGTCTCAAGTCAAAATTGACCAATCAAATGCCTTGAGACTATGCTTAGCACGAGCTTAAGAGCCAGCATTTTGTTCATAAATATGGGTGAGAGCTTAAATAAAGGGCAGGTGCGCTACCTTCCAAACTGACTAGACTGGCTCCAAAGGGTGGATATTACCAAGTTGGAATACCTGGTAAAAATAAGGCCCTATAACTTGAGTTGACTACCCTAACAACATATTTGGTTGGATAACCGGGGTATAACGACTAACGTACGTTATAACGGAAGGCCAACCAACAATTACCTAACCATCGATGTTGTTGGGCTATTGACTACGCGTCCTTGAATATAAAACATCTCTCCTACTTAGTAAATCACAACTTAATCAGCACACAATAATGTTATTATCTATAAAGTCATTCCACATAATGCAGCGCCAGATAGAGCTGGAATTCTAAACAGTATAGGAAAAAAGCCTACAGCCAGATTGTCTAATGCCAGTTATCCGCGTTATTCTTCTTCTTAGCACCTAACAAATTGCCACGACCTCTAGCACTTTGGTTCTGTTTAGAGAGGCAACCTCATCATTTATATCTAATGTGGTAGATTTATGATTTCATATTTCCTTGGTTTCTTGTTTTGTCAGACATTCTTTGATTTTTTTCTTTCTGATGAAATTGCCAGGCCTCATTTTGATTCCTAGTAAGTAGGTAGGTAGGTATCTATTGAACCCTCTGCTGGTAGGTACCTATGTGGACCTTCTTCTGGTATCAGTGGTTTGGCGTACAGATTTTCCTTCTTTCTTTGGCTTTTCAAGTGAACTTTTTTCCTTAGCTGGATATGCTGACCATCCATTTCAAGATTGCGGCAAGACTTCTTTTTGTGATTGAAATCCATGAAACCATCACATATTTCTAATAGGCTTGCTTGGCTATCGACCACTCCGACCCAAATTTTCATATCCAATTATTGTTTCAAAATGTCTTCTTCTTCTCCTCGGCCATTGTCCATTCCATCTTCGGATGTTGCCCAAACGAAAGGTATCACCACTTCTCAGATTACGGCTAATACTGTACAAATAATTACTCAATACATTATCACTCTGCATCACGAAATACACTTCCATAAATAAGAAGCTGCAGCATACCTATAAGGCTATAAGCGAAATAATAAGGCTATTCTTTTCTAGTAACCCATGGATCAGGCTTGGAAATGAACGACTGTGGTTGGAGGAACCTCCAATGGTTCCAGATTCCATTGAGTCTCCCTCACAAAAAATCGAAAAAATGTTCATGGAAGGATTGTTCCAATGTTCTTGAAGGTTCTTTTAGAAATGATAAGATAGGCTATCTTTGGTGGAGGGTCAGATCTATCGAAAAATCAATGGGAAACATATATCTAAACAAATTCCCGTAATCTTCAGTTGATTTTGAATTGGTGGTCGCTTTTATTTATTTTGTATCTGACATCAGACATCGCCGCGAGATTTTGAATGAACAATACTGTACAAATAATTACTCAATACATTATCACTCTGCATCACGAAATACACTTCCATAAATAAGAAGCTGCAGCATACCTATAAGCGAAATAATAAGGCTATTCTTTTCTAGTAACCCATGGATCAGGCTTGGAAATGAACGACCGTGGTGGGAGGAACCTCCGATGGTTCAAGATTCCATTGAGTCTCCCTCACAAAAAAATCGAAAAAATGTTCATGGGAGGATTGTTCCAATGTTCTTGAAGGTTCTTTTAGAAATGATAAGATAGGCTAGCTTTGGTGGAGGGTCAGATCTATCGAAAAATCAATGGAGAAACATATATCTAAACGAATTCCCATAATCTTCAGTTGATTTTGAATTGGTGGTCGTTTTTATTTATTTTGTATCTGACATCAGACATCGCCGCGACATTTTGAATGAAAAATTACCCACCAGTGGGGGAGACGTGAATGGATAAGTTTGTCAGAAGAAGAATAAAATGGAGGTCTTATTGTGCCGAAATCGAAGACAGGATAATAGGAGAAAACAGAGAACCCGCAAATACAGGATAAGGAGAAAGCCAGCTTCTCCGAAAACAAACCTTATCCGATCAGGAAAAAACTTAGAGCTTAAATAAAGGGCAGGTGCGCTACCTTCCAAACTGACTAGACTGGCTCCAAAGTTGGGATAACTGGTAAAAATAAGGCCCTATAACTTGAGTTGACTACCCTAACAACATATTTGGTTGGATAACCGGGGTAACGACTAACGTACGTTATAACGGAAGGCCAACCAACAATTACCCAAGCATTGATGTTGTTAGGCTATTGACTACGCGTCCTTGTTTCACCAACAATCCCCTAGCTCGTCGCCACTGACAACACCTTACCTGGCAAAATCTTAAAGAGAGACTTAGCAAAGAATAAACTTCGGAAAACGTAATTAAATAAAATTAATAACTCCGAGGAAGGTGTGCTATGGCAGAGAGAAGAGATAACGTCCCTGGTCGGAACACGACTTGGGTTCCACCCACTAAAGTCTAATAGAATGTCGATCAATAATTCCACTTATCGTAACCAGCTTTGACTTGGTATCTTACCGAAATACAAAATAACAATGAAGCCAGAAGATGTGAGTCTCACTCTGGGATGAATTAAAAGGTGATCCGGGATAGAAAAAGGTGAAATCCTGATCTCGGACGGGAATTATGATGAAATCTTGATCTTGGGACAGAAATGAAGATGAAATCCTGATCCCGGACAGAAATGAAGTTATTCGCTGAAACCCAATCCTCACAGTTCACAGGTTCACACCAATAGCACAGGGGGGCAAAACAATCTTACAAATTCCATCAGCAAATATTCCATAGACGGGACGGTGCCATTAGTCATTAACACGTGTAACACCGCTATGGGGGGAAAACAGCACGCAATGAAAACCCTCCCTAATACCTACTTAGAGGAAAAAGAGTTACATATCGCTAGGTCGTTAGGTCACTCACCACCTTTGATTACCTACATTTGTGTCATTAAGTTTTAAATTTGTTCAGAATGTCTAGAATTTGTCAAGAACATTAACTACCACAATAAACAGCACAAACGGAGCAGGCCTGAAAATAGCTACATGAAAATATTGATATCACCTCGGCCAAAATACACACACCCACATTATTTATTTTCATTAGACAGAATAGTATACCCCTACTTTTATTTATTGTTTCAGGTCCAATTTATCAAAGTTTATATATATTTTGTTGTTTTATATAGGGGAAGTTCTGAGGAAAACTATGTCCACATTCAGCATACCGGTTTCACTGAGTAACCACCCCCCATAAAATGGGCGGGGTTGGGCGGGTGGGGCGGATTTTTTCAGAAACCTCATTTTTTATCATATCTGAACTAGGATTTTTGAGAAATTTTAAAAAATTCCCAAAATTTGAGGTCGCGTGCTTCAAAGGGATAGATTATAGAATTCGACCTAGATTTCACATACAACAACAGAATTATACATTCATCAACGCGAAGGGTTAAACAGTTAACACTCACCGAGGGTCCAGAACATGTAATAGAGTCATTAAGACTTCTTTCAGGTTTGTTAAAGACTTCTTTAAACTCACGCCGTATGAGCGCTAATATGGGCTTGATCAGGGCCGGATGTAGCTGCGTCCGTCTACGGGGTTTTAGGTCCAGGATACTATGGCCATTTCCAGAATTTCACGTCCAATTCAAGATTCTGAGACCATTTCCAATTTTCCAGAATTTAAATTCATTAACTGTTTCCAGGATGACTTAAGCATTTCTAAGATTCCATTAGGTCCTATTCTAAGAATCTAAGACCATTTCCAGGATTAAAATCAATTAGGTAGCATTTCTAAAATTCCATTAGGTCCTATTCCAAGAATCTAAGACCATTTCCAGGATTAAAATTAATTATGTGATTCCAAGATGCTATGGACATTTTCAGAATGTTACGTCGAATTTCTAGATTCTATAAGACCATTTCCATTATTTAAATTCAATTTCCAAGTCCAAACTGATATGGAAATATCCAAGATTCTATCAGGCTTAATAGCTTCTAAAGAATCCCAGAAAGAAGGAGATCCCTTTTCAACCGTCCCTGACTGTCTGAAAGCTTGGGGTGTGCGTGAGTTCAACTCATTGAGTCATCATCACGGACACATTTTCCACCACTTTGTACATATTACTATCAATATTACAACTATTACTATTACTATCACTATTATTACTATTACTATGTATATTACTATTATTACTATCACTATTATTACTATGACTATTACTCTATTACTATGGATAGTACTATTATGTTTCTTCTTACCTAATTTAATAATTTGTTGAGGGTTCTTGCACTGTTGAGGCTCGTACACACGAGTTTTACAAGCGAATGACTTCTGGGATTGTTTGGATGAATGAAGAGGTTTTCTTCATCGTTTTTGATGTGAACTTTTTAAACCTCCAATTGCCATCTTTTCACTCCAGTCTGCTATACCCTATACCTAAAGTAATGCTGCCTGCAATATCCATCTTGATTCTTGCTGGAGATCGTTCTTCTAATTGACAGCCAAAATAAAGCACTACTTATATGTATGTATGTATGTATGTATGTACTACCTTTTAATACGGGATTTCTCTGGGATTTAGCGTCGCGTCGTTCACGTCTCTTCTTCCTTCAGTGGCTACATCTTTGGGTGTTTGGTCGTCTGGCTTGTAGGACTCCAGAGGTTTCATCAACTAACGAGTTTGTGTTGTCAGGTACAGGTTTAAGATCAGGTATGCGTTGAATGCCCAGGTATAGGGTTGTTATTATTATTATTATTATTGTTATAAAGGCACTTTATTTATACCTGAAAATATACCAACCGTCATACTTGTATGTGGCTTTATAAAACTATCTTTATAAAGCCGCTTTGTAGGCTCAACTACCTAGATATAGATAGGTATAGGTAGCTTTATAAAGCCGCTTTATAGACTCAACTACCCAAATTCTTACTTGATCGACAAGAACCACCAACGTGTAATAATTGCCAAGTACTGATTACTGATTACAATCAAACACATACTCTGCGACTGTCCCTTATATCAAACCTTCAGAAGGAAAAATAACTTCACCGAGTTGACACTCTCTTCCCTGCTATGTGATGATTCTACTCAAATTGATAAAGTCATGAGATTCCTAAGGCAAACTAAATTATTTAAATTGATTTAGATAGGTAGTTAGTAGGCATCTGAATTTTGTTGTAATACCTATTTTTAGGATTTTATATTATTAGGCAATTTATTGTGAAAATAGATAGAACGTAGTTAGCTAGAGGAATAGGACTCTAATTGTTAACCTCCTCTTTAAATAAAACACATTAAAAAAAAAAAAAAGCTTGCCTGAATTGTAAGCGGTAGGTCTCAGGTTTGATTCTCGCCCGGGGTGAACTTTATCCTACCCGGATAAGGTTCGTTCTCGGAACGGCTCGCCTTCTCCTATCCTTTTCTTTTTGCTTTTT